>NW_007361176.1:0-2055 GCF_000149035.1 Colletotrichum graminicola M1.001
TATATCTTCTTTATTAGCTTACTGTTTATTTTTATATAACTTTTTATTATTATCTATAGGTGTATTATACTTATATATATCTTTTTTATTATATTTTTTTAGTTCTTATATTTCTTTATTTATTCCTTTTATCTAGCTATCTTTTTCTTTACTACTTATAGCTTGTTTAAAAGTAGTAGGTTTATATAAAGTAGAAGTAGATAGTATATAAGATATAATATCTTTATCTCTATTAATAGGAGCTAAAATATTTATAGTAGGACAATCTTCTATAGTATATAATATATCTTTATAATCTTTATAATCTTCCTTATTTATTAAAGGAATATCTATTACTATCTTATTATTATTATTATTATTCTATATAATAGAAGTATTATTCTTATTATATTTTATATTATTAAATATAAGTTCCTCTTTATTATTTATATTAGAAATAAAAGTATTTTCTAATATATTAACGTCTCTAGACTATATAGGCCTTCTAGACTTTAAATCCTATATTCTATAAGCATTATTTCTATAATTTATAATAACTCCTTTATTAGCTCTAGAATTAAGTTTTCTTATATTTAGATCTTTATTTTTATAGTAGTAAATACTACCCTAGACCCTAATATTAGATATATCTAGTTTAATATTATAAAGTATAGGTTTATCATTATAGAATATAGAGGCTATTTCTATATTATCTAGTTTATTTTAACTTAGTAGATTTAGTCCTAACTTAGGAATATAATATATATCTTTAAGTATAAATATATTATTATTAATATTTATTTTTAAATCTCCTTTATATCTTACTATAAGAGATTCTACTTCTCCCTATTTTATTTCTGCTTTAATAGAAGTTATATTAGATAAATATTTAATATTACTTATAGTATATATTATAGCAGCTATATTAAGGCAAAATAACAATTTATTCTTATTCTTAGATATAATTTATTTTATTTCCCTTAGTTTTTCCTTAATTAAATTACCTAAGGTTATTTTATTAGTATTATTATTATTATTATTATTATTAGGTATAATACTTATATTTTTAAAAGGAATATTATTATAGGCCTTAGGATTATAAGCAGGAGGAGTATCTCCTCTAAAGGAAAGGCTTATATTAATATCTATTTCCTTATTATCCTTATTAGTAGTTATATTAACTACTTTATCTTCTTTTTAAATTTCCTTATTTTTTTACTATTTAGGTGCTTTTTTAAGATATAAAAAACTGCTATTACTTTCTATATAGTTAGTTTTCTTATAGTTTCTATAAAATAAACCTTTCTCTTTTTTCTATAGTTTTTTATTTACCTTATTATTTTTAATAGCTTAGGTTATAGCTATAATATTAGATCTTTTTTTTCTTTTATATTTATCTAGAAGGCTAGAAAATAGTATATCTAGATTATAAGAATTAGGATCTTATTAAAGGCTTTAGGTTATATTAGTTATAAAACCCTTATAACTATTATTTAGGCTATTTAAAACCTAAGTAATAATTACCTTCTTAAGTATTTCTAGCTTATTATTAGCTAGGTTATTAGTTAATTCTTTAACCTTAGTAAGGTATTCTTCTATAGTATTAAAATCCTCTAAAGAGGTATTAAAGAATTCCTTATAGGTTAAGAATTTGTTTATAAAGCCCTTAGGCTTATATAGGTTAGCTAGCTTTTTCTAGGCTTTTAGGGTACTAGTATAGTCTTTAATAACTCTTAAAGGCCTATTAGAATAGTATAACTAGATAAAAGCTAAAGCTTTATTATTATTATCCTTATTTTCCTTAGAAAGAGGCGTATTAAGATTAATAATAATCTCTTTAGATATAAGGAGGGCCTAGATTTAAACTACCTAAGTAGTATAGTTAATAGTTCTATTAAGGTGTAAAAGGTTTATCTTTAAATCTATTTTAATAGATATTGCCTTTAGCAGAAGGTCTTAATATAGTCTAGTTAGTTAAATATCTAATCTTAAAGATCTAGAGGTTATAGGTTTAAATCTTATTAAAGTTGTTTTTAAAGGTCTTTTTTAGGTCTTTAAAGAGCTAGGCTTATAACC
>NW_007361176.1:2155-23042 GCF_000149035.1 Colletotrichum graminicola M1.001
ATATTTCTTACTTATAGAACTAAAGACTAACTGTCTAGATAGAGGGAGAAAAGGGGATTATTTATACTTATTTTCCTAAGGTTATCTTAGATTTCTAGAGACTTCTTCTAGATTCTAAGTTATTAACTAGGTTTGTTTATTAGGTTATTATTTAGTTAGGTTATTAATCTAATACATTTTACTTATATAGTTCACTTAATGTGTTTTACTACTAAAGTAACTCCTTAGGAGAATAGTGCTCTTCTTAGAAGTACTATTCTTTATATAGTAATATTCTTATCTTTTATAATATATAGTAGAATTTAGAGTAGCTATATAGTTATAGAGTGTATATAGTATATATAGTATTATTAATACTATAAAATATATATTATACTTATATTTAATTCTACTATATTATTTATAGGCTTTATAAGGTATTAAAGCTTAATACCTAATAATTATTATTACTTTTAGTTAGGCTAAATATACTATAGCCTACTTAGCTATAATATAATAAGTTATTAGTAAGGGCTTTAACCTTTTTTAGTACTATCTTATAAAAAGATTACTAGTTAAGATTATTTTAATTACTTATTATTTTACTAGTTACTATATATAAATCTAGCTAAAAGCTAAGTAAGCCACTTTATAAAGTAGTAATAAGGTTATTAAACTAAATAAATAGCTATTAGTATTTAGGTAAATTAACTTATACTAATTTACTATAGACTATATTTTATTTATTAAGCTATATAGTAAGATCTTTTTTAGTAGTTAAGGCCTTTTACTAGGCTTTTACTAACACTTTATTATACTTATTATAAGTATAATTTATATTTTTCTTTAATTATTCTTACTACTATACTAAACTTATTAAGCTATTTAGCTAGTAAATTAGTAAATTTATAATATCTTTCCTAAAGGTCTATAAATATAGTAGATTTAGCTATATTAGCTATATTTTTAATATCTTTTTACTAAGTAGTATACTTATATACTTCTTTATAATAATAGCTTATTTAGTTATTTAAGTATATAAGATTATATAAGTTAAGATTACTTAGTGTTATTATATATTTAGTTTTATATATAAGCCTATTAAGTATAGCTATAATAGCCTTACTTCTTACTATATATAGCTATATAGTTACTTACTAAGATATCTTAGTAATTACTATAGCTATAGTAACTTCTTAGTAAGTAGTAAGCTTATCCTTAGTTAAGGTATATAAATATTATATTATAAATAGCTTTATTAGTTTCTTTAAATATATCTTAAGGATTAATTAGTTTACTACTATAACCTTTAGGTTAATATACTCCTAGAGATTATAACACTTTACTTTTACTTAAGTAATATTAAGCTATATAAACTAATTACTATATAATTATTAGATAGTTACTTTATTATTATTATTTTTATTAATTATTATAATAGTATTTAATTAGTAAATAAGTATATTAGTTATTATAAATATACATTTTAAACTATTAATTATTAAATAAGAGGGATTATAATAGTTAATTAATTAATTCAATTATATATTATATAACTATAGTAAAATCCTATAATAATAGGGAAAAAACCCCTATTCCTTAGTTAGGAAATCCCTAGCTAATCCTAGCGATATTATTAGTGAAGTTACCCCTAAACGTGGGGCTAATTTACTGCCTATTCCCTGACAATTCGCCGTAGGGCAGCCGTGCATTCGCCGGCTAATTCACGTGTAATTCCGCCACATTTAACAGTGTCAAAGTAGGCGAAATGGCCGCGTGCTCTCAGGCGCAAAGTGGGGCGATTGGCCGTAAATGCACTAGTCATGTCCAGGATGGATTTCTCCACGCAAAACAAGGGACAACAATCATCCGAACATTTGCCCCATAAAGGGCCGATCGGCGATGGCCGTGGGCCACAGAGAGGAAGAGACACACAACAGAACAATCAATCAACGCATGGATATCGATGCCAAATTACGTGCTTCAACAGGATGTGGGGGATTCAGAAAGATATATTGCATAAAGTTGACTTTCTAGTTTCAGCAGCCATCCGAGCCTGGAAACCCTTCCGGAGGAGTTATGCACGCCGGAAATGCCCCCTGGCCACTAATCACGACTCATGGGCAGCGGCCGTGCACACCCTAAGCCATGTAATCAGTGGACTAATATATTGAGCCTTCAATGCTTCACACCACCATATACACGGATAACTGGCAAATTTATCGGCACGAGCATTTCACTGCCTTGCGCGTTGTCATATAAAATATCAGGATCTTTACACTGCCAGTTGAGGTTTTTTCGACAAAAAGATGCCCCACGCAGCTGGAAACCCCGCCTGTCGCGCCATTCTTTGCATTCATGGAGGCGGATCATCACCTGACATCTTCCGCTTCCAGACCTCCCGGATACGTGCCACAATGAAAGGGGAGTTCGTGTTCTTCTTTGCTACTGCACCGCATCCTTCAGAGGCAGGCCCAGAGGTGCTGCCGTTCTTTGCCGGCATGGAACCGTACCTGGCATGGTTCCGCTATGTCGACAATAACGTACGACTATGTGTCGAGAAGGACGAGACGTTAGCGGTCAGCGAAAGTGTCCAGCAAGAAATTTCCACATTTAACGACAGCATCAAAGAAGCAGTGGATCAATTGAAAGCAAATAGCCCGTCGATAGAGGTCGTAGGTGTTTTGGGCTTCTCTCAAGGGGCGATCGCAGCCACTATACTACTTTGGGAGCAGCAAGCCGGCCTTGTACCCTGGCTTCCAAGGCTGAAAACCGCGGTTCTGATCTGCTCCGGCTACAGGGAAATAATGACGCAGTATATGCGCGACTTTTGTGCGACCAAGCGCCTTGACGAGAACGAGATCGTGATCAAGATCCCGACATTGCATCTTGGTGGGCGGAAGGATGTGTATGGCTATCCACAGACTTGGCAGATGTTCACGACGCACTTTTCCTCTCAGAGCTCTGAGTTCCACGAATTCGAAGGTGGACACGAGTTACCAAAGTCATTGGAAGATATTCAGTTTGTCACGAGATACTTTAAGAAACATCTAGATGAATCGAAAATTTAATCCCTTGGAAGCCTCGCATTGAGAAATGACGAATGGATAGTTGGCCCTAAAGTCTGTCCTTGAAATCTTAAGTGAGACCAAACCTATTCGATATATTCTCGGGGCTTGAGCTTATCTGAAATGAAGACATTCGTGTTGACTACACTCGGAGAGCCTGTAATTGGCTAAAGCCATGCCGACCTATGGCAAGAAGCAAACCCTGAGAAGCTTACCATGGCCTCGAAAGCATACACCTGAGAGTATTTGGGAGAAGAGGAAAATATAATTCAAAATATTTTAACGCAAACCATGATGGGTCTTTTCGGCAGTATTAAGCCGATCATTTAGCTATACGTTTTGGTAACGAAAAGCATCCAAAACAAGACGCCCGCTGGATCCTAAATCTTAGCTGCGACATTAGGTTTCCATGCGAACCACAATCTTCTCTCCTGATACACACTTCTTCGAGAGCAATTTTAAGCCCTCCTGAATACCATCGAATCCGCCGTCTAGTATTCGGACGGGGTGATGATGAAGTTTGCCCTCATGCACCAGCTTCTGCGCAATTTCCCACAACTCAACGCCAAAAGCATGAAGCTTCTCATCTGGCTCGCGTGCGTATGGCGCTGGATACGTGCAGCCTTCGCCAAAGATGCAAGGCCCGATAACAAAGTCCGTTGTGACTACCGCTCGATTTGCGGCATGCCTAGGGAATGGCTCGAGCGCAACATATCTCCCTCCTGTACGTCCTATCGCGTTGAAGCACACTGTTGTAGACTCGACGTTGGAAATGCAATCCAGCGCATACTTCAAGTTATTTCGTGTGTAAATTTTCTTGGCCACGGGAAAACGATTAGCCTCCGAGATTTCGTCGGGTGTAACAGGAAAGTGAGGAGCAGGGACTGGTTACAATTCTTTGTGCAACGTCCTTGTCAAAGCGATCAAATACTGCTTGTGCACCATTGTTTCTTGATAACTCGAAGTGCTTTGGAGAGCAAACCGCTATTGGTATTAAGCCTGCACTGCGGACAGAGTAAGTGGTCAGTTGGGCACCGCCGAGATGATCGACCAGGTATTAAAAGGTTCGAGACGCGGTGAGACTCACAGCCTTAGCAGCTGCATCGCAATGGTAGCCGTTGCAGTACTGCTGCCGTAGACTAGAACAGCGCTAGGTTTCGCAACAGGTTCGTTGGGTAACGGTAAGCCTAGCGACTTCATGGCTAAACCAGCGGTACATATTCCCACAGGTAGTGACGATGCGGCTTCTATCGACCACGAATCTGGAATCCTCATCCACATTTTGCGCCGGGTCACGGTATACTGTGCGAACGCCCCTTGCTCTGGCGTAGCTTTGAATATCTCATTTTGCGCTCCGCATACGCGATCACCTACAGCAACACCAACCACGTCCGAACCCACTGCGACAACTGTGCCGGCAAAATCGGCACCCATGATCGCAAATGGGTTGGCAAAGTCTGTTTTCATTTTGGTGTTAATCGGGTTAAGAGCAACAGCTTCGATGCGCACGAGAGCTTCATCGGGGGGCAAGACGGGACAAGGAGCCTCGTCCCATACGCAGACCTGTTCCTTTTCGTTCATTACCAGGGCTTTTTGAGTGAATGGAGGCGAGAATTGATTGCATTGTAGCGCCATGTTGAGCGTATTTGCCAAAGACCGTTCAGGTTATGGTTCTTAACAATAGCTTGCAAATGCTACTGACTGCAGGACGGTCATCGGCTTTGGCATTAGTGAAGGGTATGTGTTCAGAGCCTCCTATGTATGCTAAGAACAAGTCTTGCTCTCTTCTAATTAATCTTCTCTTCCCATAACATAGCCATGTAATACCCAAACCTGTAGACGCTACAACCTTGTTGCCCTTGAGCGCTTGTTTCTCCTCCCATGGTGTGCCTCGTGTTGTGTGACTTGTCAGTAGTTCTTCCGTTTCCGGATTACCTGCATGCTTTCCCTGTCACTTTGCCTTTGTACAAATGCTGCGCCGCCTGGATTTCTCGCCGGCCGGTGAAGCGGTATTACCTGCAGCTTGTGGGCTCGAAACAGGAGATTTCAGGCTTTCAGAGCTTTCTCGCACCAATGGTGGGTAATAAGAATTGAATTTCCTCTTAGGTTTAAACTAGTTTTAGTCTCTCTAAGAAAGGTCAAAGTTAATTGGTGCTACGTGCCTTGCAATAAAACGTGCCTACTAATAGTAGCATAAAGCGTGCACGTTTTTCTAGAAGACGCGTAGGTGGTTAAAATTCTATTTTATATAAGATTCGATGTATATTCAAGTTGCTCAACCTATGTCGATCTGAGTTATAGTTTATATAAACTTAATCCTAGCCTCAATGAGTGTTCTATGCTTTCTAGATTAAAGTGTATATAAACCCTATCATAGGCTGAATTAATGCTCTATACCTACGTTTGTACGGAAAGTAAAATTTTGACTTATTAATCTGAGACTTCTAGCTTTACTCAGGCTGCTCTCCATATACCCAGCAGGGAGAGTAAAAGATAGGGTTTACAGTAGGTCTCTAGAAATTGTTTAATATTCTCACTAGTTAACTGACTAAAAGTATATTTTAATAGTAAAAGGCTTCTTTTATAATGGTTTCCAAGGCTCCCAAGACACTAATTATTAGCTTTTATTAAGCCTAGTTACCAACCTTATGTAATTAACTGTTACGGCCCAACCAGTGCCCTGACCTGCTCGTAACACAAACATTACTTTTAACTTCCTCCTCTCTCCTAAAATTTCTCTTTCAAGTCTCCACTACAAAGAAGAGATTTTCAGCTCAGCACAGCAACACATGACCCCTAGGGACATTCTATTGAATTCAGCTCGTTTACCAATTAACTTTCAGTACTAACTCAGTTATTTAAATTTTACTTCTGGGTGATTTCGTATGGTACTTTATGGAGAAGATCCTTTATCGGCATGTTCGAAGTAGGCTAGAGCAACTAAGTATACTGTAAGATGATAGGCTTGGTAGTACTACATATACAACTACCGCAAGTATATAGCATATAGTTGCGCACACTGAGTGCCCCAAAAGCTTAAGATACAACACAAAGATCAAACTATAACTAGTAAAGGAGTTAAAATAACAGAAGGCATACTTTTTAATAGTACTAAATCATGATTAAAACCTAATACTTTAAGCACGTAGAACTATCTTTGACGGAATGTAACGAACACAGCACTCATATAACTTGTTGCTAAAGTCGGGTATAGCAATATGTTTCGTATAAATTCATACTGTAGCTTCATATAAAGTAAGTAGAGTTAATCAAGACGCGGACTGTGTGACAGCTTCAACATCGTTAGTTGACCAAGCCTCATATTTCAGTCTAATCTTCCCAAGTAAAGTATTGTTGTTTTTGTGGTGGTGTAGATGTGACTCTGTGAAATACTCGACATTCCAAACTCTCTCAGTCGGAGGCAAGCCCTGTTCATCTCCAATCAAGTTGGCAAAGAAAGAATATTCTCGTGGTCGGTCTGCCGGTCATTAAGAGTCGGTGTTGTGCTAGAGTGCTAACATAGCCCCTAGACTATCTTCACCATTTTGTGTCAAGATGTACGACAGCGAGCCTATCGCGATAATCGGCAGCGCCTGTCGCTTTCCTGGTGGTGTAGACAGCCCGTCTAAGTTTTGGGAGTTTCTGCTGCAGCCTGGGGACCTTCGGAGTGAGGTACCCAAGCAGCGCTTCAGCGCTGAAAAGTTCTTCAACTCCAATGGCATGCACCATGGTAGTACGAACTCAAGATATGGGTATTTTCTCAAGGAACCCCTCGGCGGCTTTGATGCGCCGTTTTTCAATATACACGCGGGCGAAGCCAAGAGCATGGACCCTCAGCAGGGCCTCCTTTTGGAGACGACATATGATGCACTCTCCTCTGCCGGTCTTGTACAAGACCTTCAAGGTTCCGATACGGCTGTCTACGTTGGCCTCATGACTCACGACTTTGAGACGATAAAAACACAGGATATGCATCACATGCCAACTTATTTCGCCACAGGCGTTGCTGCGAGCATTGCCTCGAACCGACTGTCATATGTTTTCGACTGGCACGGTCCTAGTGTAAGTTCGTGTATCCATCTGGTTGCTGACACAGCGGCTGATTCTCACTTCGCATCCGCAGATGACTATTGATACGGCTTGTAGTTCGTCTCTGGTTGCAGTGCATCATGCGGTGCAACAACTGAGGAGTGGCCAAAGTAGAGTCGCGGTGGCTGCCGGAGTAAATATGATCATGTCTCCTTGTATGGAACAACTTGGACACAATCCCCTGACTTGAAGTTCGCGATACTGACTTAAAAATTGGCACCAGTGAGTTACGTCTCAGAGAGCAAACTGAGTATGCTCTCGCCGACAGGCAGATCGCGAATGTGGGATGCTGCCGCCGATGGCTATGCGAGAGGGGTTAGTGTTTCAATTGCTTATAATCTGCGTCTTGGATGTGCATGTCTAACCTGATTCACAACACGAACAGGAAGGCGTTGCAGCTGTGGTACTCAAGACTCTGCAACAAGCTCTGAGTGACGGTGACCATATTGAGAGCATTATCCGTGAGACGGGCGTGAACCAAGACGGCAAGACCACTGGCATCACAATGCCGAGTCACCTGGCTCAAGAGGCATTGATCCAAGACACTTATGCGAGGGCGGGACTGGATTTGAGTCGCATTGGTGATCGTCCTCAATTCTTTGAGGCCCACGGTGAGTCACAGTTCACTTTATAGCCACGAAGGGTAGTTTTGAACCATTAAACTAACACGCAATTCAGGAACGGGGACGCCGGCAGGCGACCCTCAAGAAGCGGAGGCTATCAACAAGGCTTTCTTTGGGGACAAGGTGTTGGACACCTTACAACCCCAGGATCTGCTGGTCGGTAGCGTGAAAACAGTCATTGGCCATAGTGAAGGGACTGCTGGACTAGCCGGCGTCCTGAAAGCTTCCCTTGCGGTCCAGCATGGTGCGATTCCACCCAATCGACATTTTGAAATGCTCAGCCCTGCTGTGCAGCCCTTCTACCGTCACGTCTGCATCCCAACGAAAACGCAGCCTTGGCCACAAGTCGCACCAGGCTACCCACGCCGAGCTAGTGTGAATTCGTTTGGTATGCTCCAGATACTGTCATTGATAAACTCAAAGGCTGACAAAGTCGATACGTAGGTTTTGGTGGAACGAACGCACATTGCATCATCGAAGAGTACGTGGGTTCCGGTACGCGGCAGTCTTTATCCCAAAAGTCGATATCCTGCGACGTAGAGAATCAGCCATCGAGCACTACATACGGCATGCCTCTCGTCTTGTCGGCTAAGTCACAGCGCTCTCTCAAAGATTACATGCACGCCATGCTCCAGTTTCTCAAGTCAAATCCGGCCATTGATATGGCAGATCTAGCTTGGACATTATTGCGGAAGCAGGCTGTGCTGCCCGTCCGGCACGCTATCTCCTGCCATACCCGCGATGGGGTATGTCTCGCGCTCGAGGCTGCCATCAATGACAACTTGGGCAGAGACTTCAGCTTCAACCGCGGCAACAAGGACCAACCCCAGATTTTGGGCGTCTTTACCGGACAGGGTGTACAGTGGTCAGGCATGTGCAAGTCACTTCTGGCCTCCATCCCTTGGACGCGAGACATCATAGATGAGTTGGATGCCTCCTTGCAGGCGCTTCCAGCCCAATACCGTCCCCTGTGGAAGCTCCGGCAGTTGTTGTCTGGTGAAGGAGATTGGACCAACGCAGCGGAGGCGAGGTTCTCGCAGCCGCTCTGCGCTGCCGTTCAGCTTGTGCTTATCAGACTGCTGCAGGCTGCAGGCGTCAGGTTCGCGGCTATTGTCGGTCATAGTTCAGGGGAAATTGCCTGTGCGGCTGCTGCGGGATACATCACGCCTTTCCAGGCCATCCGCATCGCTTACTTACGCGGACTAGCAGTCGCCACTCCACACGCTGGCTCTCATAGCCCTACCGAAGGTGCGATGCTGGCGGCCGATATCACACACGAAGATGCCAAGGAGATTTGCAGTCTTGAAGATTTCGAAGGACGAATCTGCGTTGCGGCGTATAACTCTCCCACCAGCGTGACGCTGTCTGGCGATGCTGAAGGTCAGTCAGCGTTCTTCTCTTCTTTCCCCATGTTTCCAGTATGCGCGCTCGGGGACTTGGCCGTATACTCAAACTGATCTGGGCGGAGCTGACCATTTGTGTGATTATCAGCTTTGAGACATGCCGAATCTGTCCTCAAGGACGAAGGCAAGTTCACGAGATTCCTTCGCGTCGATAAAGCCTACCACTCTCACCATATGGCCCCGTTTGCCGATACATACGTCAAAGCCCTTACCGACTGTGACTGCGCCGCCAACGCTGCCTCCAATGCGCTTGGTTCGCGACCCCTTGTTTCTTGGTACTCATCCGTGAACCCGGGGAGACTCTTGAAATGTACAGACGTTACAGCCGAGTATTGGAAAGCAAACCTCGTCTCGCCAGTATTCTTTTCGCAGGCTGTCGAGCGTGTTGCCCGCGACTACAATATCGCTTGCGCTGTAGAGGTCGGTGCACATCCCGCTCTGAAGCGTCCCACTGTTGCAACCATTCATACCATTTCCGGAACGGAACTGCCATATACAGGATGCATGAAACGAGATCAGGATGATACGGATGCATTCGCGGAAGCAATGGCCTACCTCTGGGAACGGTTTGCTAGCTTCAAAATACTCGACGCTGACAGCTTTATGAAAGCTGTGTCACCTTCAGCAAACCCTCGCAAAAGCTTGGCTAAAGCCATTCCGAGGTACTCATGGGACCATACGCGAACATATTTGACAGAAACACGTGCTGAGAAAGCTTTCCTTGCCGGGCCGGCTCCCCATCCCCTCCTGGGTTCCATTCTTCCGACGACCACGGATTCGACGTTCCAATGGCAATCGTTCATCAAGCCCGAGGACGACAAGTGGTTTGAGGGCCATCACCTTCAAACCCAACTTGTCGTTCCCGCCTCCGGCTATGCCGTGATGGTCATGGAAGCAGCACTGTACGTAGCAAGAAAGCGTCTTGGGCAAGACGTGGACGTCACTGTTCTCGAGGTACTGGACTTGAGCATCGACAAGGCCATGACCTTCGATGAAAAGAACAGCATGGCTGAGCTGCTTGTTACGCTTAAAGTCATACACCAGGATTCCGAGCAGCTTTCGGTTGACGTTAATATCGACTCGGCTCTTGAAAGAGAGACAAAACCTTCCATGACGGCCAGAGGTCGCGTCGTCGTCACACTTGGCTCTCCCTTGACCAGCTCACCGCAGCGAGGCCTGAATGAGCCACTACACCCCAACGAGATCGACATCAACAGGTTCTACGAGGAGATTGAACGACTGGGCATTGCCTATACGAAAAAGTACCATGGTATCCACGAATTGCGACGAGCGGATTGCAGGGCTGCGGGACGACTCTTGCATTACCGGTTTCCCAATAATCCCTCGCAGGAGATTGTTATTCACCCAGCCACACTGGATACGGCCTTTCAGGCAGTCATGGGCGCCTATTCATACCCTGGTGACAGAGCTTTGAAGTCCACGGTCATCCCCGTGCACATTGATAGAATTGCCTTGTTTCCCGGAGCCTGCGCCTCCGCGTTGGGCTCTCGTGACGAGGTCAGCGTGCTCTTCAACGCTACATGCTCATCTCTCGAAGACTCGGTTCCCGACGGAGACGTGGAGGTGTTTGATGATAGCTCTGCTGTTCTCTTTCAAGTGGATAACATTGCACTTCATCCACTTCACAGACCAGAGCCCTCAGCTGACCATCTCATGTTTACCAAAACGGTGTGGGGGCCTTATTCCCCAGATCGTATCCTAGATCGTCCCGAATTCCGGGCTACTGATGAAGACAGGCGCATGATACCTGTCATCGAGCGCATTGTATATCACTACGTGAAGGACTTCCTGAAAAAGCTCACAGTGGAGGACCGTCGGAAAGCAAGTCCCAGCCTGCAGAAGTATATTCACTGGAACGAGCAGGTGCTGGGCAAGGCTCGGGAGTGGAAGTCTACCTTCTACGAGCCAGATTGGGAAATGGACACAGCGGCTGACATAGAAAAGCTCTGTGAGCAGTAAGTTTGGCTTCCCTCGGCCATGAGAGTTTACCTTGCAAGCGGAGTCTAACAACGAGATGCAGGAACTGGTACCATCCCTACGTGCGTCTCATCAAGAGGGTCAGCGAGAATGTAATGTCCACAATCCGCAACAACACCAATCCTTTTCATTGGATGAACGAGGATGGTCTGCTCGGCGAGTTCTACGCTAGTCCTCTCAGCAATGGACCGTGTTGGAACAATGGCCAGCATCTTGTTAACCAGCTTTGCCATCGTTTCCCTAACATGAACATCCTTGAAATCGGTAAGATAGATCTACCTACTTATCTTGAAAATCAACCTTTAAACGTCCATCCTACTAATGTTCAAACCATTCTACAGGTGGCGGTACGGGCTCAGCTACGCGCTATATTCTCGACATTCCCGAGCTGGGCTTCAATAGCTACACCTTTACTGACATCTCGCCAACATTTTTCGACAAGGCCCGTGAGGCTTTCCACCAACATAAAGACCGCATGGACTTCCGGAAGCTTGACATCACACAGGATCCAGCAAGTCTCTCCTATCCCATTCTATACCCAATTTCTACGAGATGCACAGCTCGTCTTGTGCTCATCTAGATATTAAAGTTGAAGTGCTAATACTGTGGGTGCAATATAGGGGCGGCAAGGCTTTACACCCCACTCTTATGACCTGGTAGTCGCCTCGTCTGTTCTCCATGCAACACCGCGTCTCGTGGAAACTATGACGAACGTAAGGTCTCTGCTTAAGCCTGGCGGCCATGTTATCGTTGTGGAAGCCACATTCAAAGAGTATTTGCGCACAAGCTACATCTTTGGGCTCTTCCCCGACTGGTGGGCCGGCTATGAGGACGGCCGTATCCTTGACCCTTTTGTGTCGTATGATGAGTGGGATAGTATCCTGAAGCGCGCCGGGTTCTCAGGAATCGAGTCTCGCACATCTGACCACGAGAGCTGGGTTTTTCAGAATTCGCTGTTCAGTGCGCGCGCCATGGATCCCAAGATGGAGCGGCTGGAAAGCCCGCCCCTGACGGTGTCCAGTCAACATGACGACGGGGCAAACTTACCGAAGCTGATATTTGTTGGCGGCTGCTCTGACCGATCATCAGCCTTAGTGGGCAAACTTCAAGACAAATTGGCCTACCGGAGATCCCTACATCTTAAACGGTTGGAAGATGTGGTCAAACAGGCAGCTCATTTGGGCCCAGGGTCCACGTTCGTCGTGGTCTCGGAGCTTGATGACGAAATGTTTGAGGATATCGACAGCATCAAGCTCGAAGCCGCCAAGTGGCTTTTGACTGGCGGCTACGCAAAGATCGTTATCTGGGTCACTGCAGCGGCTTTCACGCGTAATCCGCGCCAAGCTATGACCATCGGCCTCCTCCGGACGATATATCTGGAGAATCCGGAGATTTACGTGCAGAACATCGACTTAGACAACGTTGAACATTTCAACTACGCCCCAGTCATCGTCGAGCATCTTCTTCAGCTGGAATATATAAGCACCCTACCCAAGGATAGCAGTAGTCTGGTACGGAACCACGAGCCCGAGGTCTACCTCGTCGACGGGCGAGCCTGGATACCTCGCATCAAGCATGACATAGCGCGCAACAACCGCTTGAACTCTGCACGCCGTGTCATTCTCGTGGACATTCAGCCGGAAGAAACTCCCGTACGTCTAAGTCTCGCTCCAGATGGCGAGACTTCGTTCCTCGAGCTCACAGACACAATGGTTGGCCCTTTCCCACCATCTGCGCCATCCTCATTCTCGAGTGTACATGGATGTCTAGTTCAGGTTCGGGTTCACTTCGCCCTCACTGGCGCTATCCGCGTCGGCAATCTTGGCTTCCTCCACCTGTGCCAGGGTTTCTCCACAGAAACCAAGACACCCGCATTGGTGCTGGCAGATAGCAACGCATCTGTCGTCTGTGTTCCAGCTAGCCGTGTCTTTAATTTGCCATCTGGAGACAACTGTATTCTGCTCCATGTTGTGGCCTCTCTCATTAGCCAAGAGATCATGAACAGCGCTGTCCCTGGCACGAGTGTTCTCTTGTTTGAGACACCGGATTTCTGCGTGGATGCCATCGCAAAACAAGCCAAGGAAAAGAATGTTCAGGTCTACAATGTCTCCAGTCAAAAACTCGCTGGGCTAGACCACAATTCAGGCTCCACGTGGATGCATCTAGATCCATGGGTATCGGACATCGCGCTGCAGAAAATGGTCACTGTGGGAGCGTCTGTCTATTGTGACTTCTCACCTGCGACAGATCTCAAAGCCGCCACACTCGGCCGTCGCATAGCCAGAAACCAACCACCACATTGTGTCAAGTACGGCTATGCTCACTTTTTCGCGAAGCGCGGGTCCGGCACGCCGTATGGAGATGCTCACTGTCGTGACTTTACTATGGCTGTTGAGAAGGCTCTTCGCGCGTCCTCAGGAACTGCCCATGATCACATAGCAGAAGCAGCATTTATCAAGGTCGCTGCTATACAGGACAACAAAGCCCTCAAGGACCTCACAACCGTTGTTGACTGGAGGCCCGATGGCAAAGTTCAAGCGCGCCTTCGCCCTGTTGACTCTGGGAACTTGCTTGCTCCAGACAAGACATACCTTCTTGCAGGACTCGCCAAAACAATGGGCCGATCATTGGCCCGGTGGATTATCACTCATGGTGGTCGCTACGTCGTTCTATCCAGTCGTCACCCTGAAGTCCCGGATCGTAAATGGATCGAAGAGATGGAAGAGCTTGGCGGTCATGTCACAATTCTATCAATGTGAGTTTAGGCAGTCGGTCATCCATATTCCGTCCCCTACCCAAACAACCTCGGATACTGACAGATGGTCCCACTGTCTAGGGATTTGTCCGACGAGAAAGCCGTAGATGTGGGTCTGTCTATGATCCGCGAGGCTTTGCCGCCAATCGGAGGCATTGCCTATGGCCCTTTGGTCCTCCGTGACACGATATTCCAAAATATGAGCTTGGAGGATATGAATTCGGTGCTAAACTCCAAGGTGATTGGCGCACGGCTTCTGCATGACCGATTCTGTGATGCCACCCCGGGAGCCCAGTTGGACTTTTTCGTCATGTTCTCGTCTGCGGCTTCCGTGGGCGGGAATCCTGGCCAGAGCAACTACAATGCGGCCAATGCCTATTTGCAAGCCCTCGCACAGCACCGGCGGACCAAGGGACTTACGGTAAGTCGACTTCTATCAGCGCTCCGCCGCCCTAGTTTGCCCCGGGAAAGAAAGGAAGAAGGGGCGGGGATGGAAGTAAAGTGCTAATGCCTTTAGGCCTCGACGATTCATCTGGGTGCCGTTATGGGCGTCGGATATCTTACCCGAAGCCATCTGGAAGAGCAACTTCTTAAGTTCAGCGACTGGGGCAAGCTCTCGGAAGGAGAGTTCCACAGACTGTTTGCCGAAGCCATTGTCTCAGGACAGCAGGCACTCAGGCAGGACGAAGGCAAGGTCACCCGGTTGTCAGTCACCGATATGTCCGATACTGAGGTCATGACGGGCTTCCCGGTATTCGAGGCAAAGTACAAAGACTCCATCAAGTTGTGGCATAACCCTCGCTTTGGTCATCTTCGAACACCCGAAAACAAATCGAGTCATGAGGACCAAGGGTCCTCAGCCAGGAGAGTCTCGATAAAAGACCGACTGCGCGAAGCAGCAACAATGAACGAGGCCAAAGAGGCCATCATAGGTAAGTCGAATACCAGGGAACACCCCAACCTGTACTTGGTCAGATGAAACGACTCTAATTTGTGTGTTTTATCAAGATGGGCTTGCCCAAAAGACACGCGACATCCTCCTTATTCCTCGGGATCAAAGTGTTAATCCTAGTGTCCCACTCCTTGACCAGGGCATAGACTCACTCGGTGCTTTCGCAGTATCCGCATGGTACGTGAGAGAGATTCCCCTCAAGGCAGACGCGACCCACCATCTTATATCAGACTTGCCCATCCATCTTCTACACACTCAAGACGCTCATCATGCTGTGGCGCTGGGACAAGTGAGCTCTTGAAAGGCACCTGTGAAGAACTTGGCGACCCACGAACCGACATCATATAGGTATATATAGACGGCTGACATTTCCCTGCAGGTTCTCCCAAGAGCTATTGGTCGATATACCGATTTTGCTAGTGCTTGGTGGTGCTTCTCTTGAAGACGTTGCCGAGGCAGCCGTCAAACGACTTGGACGTGACGCCATACCTCTGATTGCTTCTGAACTAGAAGGCTACCAGAGTCCGACATTGAACAGTGAAGACTCACCATCGGCATCGGATAAGTCGCTGGTGAGCTCTGCCAGCAGCAGCGTGGCTTCATACGCAAGCGGGAAAGACGAAGCTAGCGCAAAGATCTCCCGTCGATATCCGCTGTCGTTAGGGCAGGCGTATTCATGGAAACTACAGCAGCAGCTCTCGCACGATCATACCATCTTCCATAACACCATCGCATACCTGTTCGAGGGCTACATAGATTTGAAACGACTCGGCACTGCCGTGGACCAGGTACTACGCAGACACGAGATACTGCGGACTGCGTTTCTCGACGACCTCGAGCCCCACGAGGGCGACGATCTACAGCAAGTTATCCTGGAGACGCAAACATGGGGTTTGATTTGCAAAGAGGTCGCCAATCAAGCCGCAGCCGAGGAGGCTATGAAGCAGCTGCATGAGGAAGCGTACGACCTTGGGTCTGGCAGGCCATTCAAACTTGTGGATTTCTACTGGTCATCGGGCCACCGTCATCTTCTCACGGTGGCCTATCATCGGCTAGCCGGGGATGGTGCGACCACATCTTTGCTCATGTCTGAATTATCTGCCTCTTACGACGGCGCGGGGCTCTCCGCGACTGTTCCTCAGTTTTCCAAGATTGCCATCAGGCAGCGCGCCGACTATAAACAAGGACGGTTGGATGCTGACATTGCCTACTGGACCTCGCAGTACAACAACCACGCAGTGCCCATTATGCCAGTCCTTAACCTTCCAGATTGCCAGCTCGCCGACCGTAGCAACAGCCCTCCTGTCTCTTGGTCTCAACACAAAGGCGTCTTCCGCCTTAGCTCGGCCGTGTCCGCAGAAATCAGGGAGACAGTGCGGCAGCAAAAGGTCTCACGGATGCAGTTTTTCATGGCAGTCTATGCGACGCTACTGGCTCAATTAACGAATACGACGAGCAGTGGTGAGGCCGAAGCCATAAGCCGCGACAACGGCGATGATGACGCTTCAAGGATGATAACTATTGGTGTCGCAGACACCAACCGCGCTACAATGGAGGACATGGCCGCAATGGGCTTCTTTGCCAACTTATTGCCTGTTCGAATAGAAACGGGACGAAAGGGAGACAGATCGTCGTTCAGTCCTGTCGACCAGCTCGATACCGTCAAGAAGGCGATGCGCGGGGCAATGTTGCACTCGCGCGTGCCGTACGGTGTGTTGCTGGAGCGTCTACCCGTGACTCCAAGTCTCCAAGTATCAGCCAAGGACTGGTCGCATGCACCATTGTTCCAAGCTGTGTTCGACTACGCCGGGGGCGGAGTTGAGAGCGTGCGTATCGGTGATGCAGTCATGACCGAGCAAGGCGCCTTACAGGCCACTAAGCTTATCTCGCGCGAACGAACGCCATATGACGTGGTGCTTGAGATTTGGGACGATACAACGCGTGACCCACTAGTGATTGTTAAGTTGCAGTCTTCTCTTTACAGTTCCAAGGATGTTACTGCGTTCTATGATGCTTTTGTTAAGCTCTTAAGTACTTACTCAACGGATTTAAGAGGTTACGGTCAGATGTCTGACAGTGGAGTTTTCTACTAACATAGAGATAAGATTATAGTATTAGATAGTAATTAGGCTACTATAAGTTCAAAAAGTGCCTATGGTCTTTTATTATAACTTTTAGAACTTCTACTATTACCAACTTCTACTTTAACTAGTGTGATCAGGAACTTGGGTTTGGCCATCAGCAAAAGGAACACGTGACAACAAGAGACTATAAATAGTCAGTCACAGGAAGGTCAGATCAAGAGAACACATCAAGCATCACACACCATCATTCATTAGCAGCTATAGCAGCAATATACACAGTCGTTACTATATATATTATTCTTATTACTTTCTATAGAAGCGCCTTTCTTGCTACTACTTTCTAAGACTTTATTCTTTTTAGGTTTTCTCTTTAGATTAGATCTAAGATTTATAAGGGCTAATATACCTATATAGTAAGTAGAATAATATAGTAAGTAAAACACTTCTACTACTTTTTTACCTCTTTAACCTTTATATCTACTTTTCTTAACGTATAAACATAAACTCTTCTTCTAAAGAAAACTAAATTATCCTTACCCTCTAAGGTATCTAAAAGACCTTAAAATATCTTTATAAATAGTAGCTTATACCTTTAAGGTCCCCCTAATATCTCTTTCTAACTAATATAATATATATATTATATAAGATAATATATATTTAAAATTAAAAAAAATAAAATTAAAAAAAGAGGTAATTCTTAAGAGGGTTATTAACTTAATTAATTAATAGTTTTTTTATAATAAGATAATATATAAGATATAGCTAACTAAGTCCTAAATAAATATAATATAATATATATTAAACCTTAATAAGTAAAGAACTTTATATAATAATAACCTTAATTAAAAATATAATTTTAATATTAAATTAACTATTAAAAAGCTTTAGCTAAAAATCTTATAATTATATAAGGCTAGTTTATACTTATATAAGATATAATTATAAAGTATAGGATATATAATTATAATATTTATAATCTTAATAAGACTAAGTTCTTAAGAAAAATACTATTATATATAAAGGTTATTATAACTTTTAATTATAAAAAAAGGCTTTATATAAAGTAGCTTAGTAATTAAGAATAGGTATAAAGTAGCTTAGTAATTAAGAATAGGTTTTTATTATTTAAGGTATATATATATAAATAGCTAGGTAGTATCTCTATATGTTAATATAAAAAGTAAATATTACTTTCTTTTTTAGTACTAAAATAGCTAATTTTTAGCTAAATAGTATATTTACTTAAGTAAAAATAAATAAATAATAAATAAAATTAGCTTAAATTAGTTAAATTATTTTAACTAGTATATAAAGGTTTATATAAAAAGTACTTATTAACTTTTAATTCTTAATAGTTATAATAACTATAAATTAACTAAATTTAATAATTTTTATAAAAAAAAAGAATTATTAGTTTATATATACCTCCTTATTTATTATATAATCTTTAGCCTTTTAATATTAGTTATTTTAGCTAATTTAAGCTCTTATATAGTAAAGAAATTAAAAAGATAATATAAATATAAATTTTATATATTATAAAAATTAACGTTTCTTTTTCCTTTAAAGTAGTATTTTTTACTTTAAGAAAAAAAGAAATATATAAGCTAGCTTTAGATAAGCTAGCCTTATACCTTTTAACCTTAAAGTAGTTATTTCTTACTTAAATCTTAAGCTAAATATACTAATACCTTTTAGCTTATATCTAACTAGCTTAGGCTTATAGGACCTAAAGATACTAACTATAGTACTAAAAGGTCTATAAAGTACTAGTTTACTAAAAAAAAAGATCTAAAGATATTAAAAAAGCTTACTAACCTTAATATATAAAGTAATTAATCTTTAAGCTAAATATATTAGTAAGTTAGTATATAAGCTTACTTTTATTAAGGCTAAGAACCTTAGACTTTATATAAAGATAAATATACTAAGTAAGTACTAAAGGGCTAGAAAGACCTAACTATGTCTTAAAAGGTTACTTAATATAACTAAAGTAGAGGCACTATAAGAAGAAAAAAAAGTTATTAAAGCTAGAAGTAAGAAAATATCCTAAAAAGAGGCTTATAAGAAGGGTAATAAACTATATATATAATAATATAGTAATTATAAAAAGACTAAATATAATATATAAACCTATAAGGTAGTTTAAGATAGTAATAAAGAAAAAGGTAAAATATAGTTTTAATTAATTTTATATATTATTACTTAATAAACTTATAAAAAAGTAAAAAAGTTAGTAAAAGTATTTTACTTACTATATTATTTTACTTACTATATAGGTATATTATATAAAGATAAAATAAAATATATAAAATACTAAATATATATTTTAATACTAGTATTAATTATAGTCTTTACTAAACTAATTAGACTACTATATCTTTTATATAAGTTAGATAAAAAGGTCTAAATAAATCTCTTTTAAAAGTTCTTAAGACACTTCTTAATAAGCTACCCCTTATTTAAAAGGCCCTTAGAAATAAGTTCTAAGGAGAACTAATACTTTATATATAAGTTACTTAGGCTTATAAAGAAGTACTAAAGCTTAAGATAGTGCTTATAAACCTTAAGATATATTATATATATAAAGAATTCTCTTTAACTTAAAAGTATTACTTTTAGTTATCTTAAATAAAGAAATACTTATCTATAATATTAACTTTATAAATAGGAAATATATATCTAACTATAAAGATAAATAATAGTAATAATAACTATTATATAATAAACCTTCTTAAAGACTATTTTATAAAAGAAAGTCTAGTTCACCTTTTTAGTTTAAACCTTATTATATAAATATACTTAAGAAAACTAAGAAATATAACTATATAAAATAGTACGTAGGTTACCTGTTTTATTACTATAATTAAATAATTACACACTTATAAATGTAATTAATATCTAACTAAAAATATTTTATATATAAGAAAAAAGTTAATAGTTAACTAACTATTTAAATTAAGAACATAATTATATAAAGAATTAATACCTCTAAGTATATAAAACACTCTTCTTAGAACTACTTAAGGATTTCTTAGTATACCTTCTTAGTATAAAAAGAGAAAGTCTAGTAAAAGAAAATATAAAAGTAATCTATATAATAAAAATAATTAAGAGTACTAAGAAGTCTTTTTATCCTTATAGATATTAGTATTTCTTTATAATATAATAAAAGAAAATATATTTTCTAGATAATAAAAAGAAAAGGCTAGCCTTTTTATACTTAAAGACCTTTATTATATAATATACTAAGGTAGGTTATAAGATACTAAAGCTACTAAGCTTTTTAATATTAGGAAACTATAAGTACTTATATACTTAAAAGAAAACCTATATATAAAGATATTTTAGATACTAAGATTAGCTAATAGATAATTTAAGGGAAGTAAATCTATTTTAGTAATTAGTATTATAAAGATAAAGAATTAGCTAGGTAAGGTTATATACTATATTCTAGATACCTTAGTACTATTCTTATTCTTATTATATAATATAAATTAAGTTAAAGTATACTTTACTAATATTACTAATACTATTATATAGAAAGATAAGATATATATTCTAGTTATATAAAAATAAAGATATTCTTTTTTAACCTTAGATAAGTAGAGGTATTAACCTTTTTTACTAAGGCTAAACTTAAGAGAATCTATAAATAATTTAGACACCTTTATATAAATTATTTATACTAGCTCTTAAAGAATACTAATTATAATAATATAAATATAATAATTTTAAAAAACCTAGAAGATTTTATTATTACTATCAATTATATACGCTAGTATTATAATATTTTAAGTTCTTAATTAAAAGTAAAAGTTATTTTAATTATAAGATTATTATAAATATTATATAACTTAAAGATAAAGATACTTTATATATTATTAATATAAAGATAAGCTTTTAAGAAGTAACCTTTTTAAAGTCTTTATTTAT
>NW_007361177.1:0-22922 GCF_000149035.1 Colletotrichum graminicola M1.001
CGTAAACGTGCTAGTTTAATAAAGAAATATCTAAAGAACAGGATTCTAAGTAGTTTAAATTAATTTTATTATTTTATAGTTACTTCTTAGTTATATTTATAAGGTAGCTATAATTAGGTAGCGCGATTACTTATCTAGCGTACTTAATTATTATATATATTAAAGTAAGTATTAAAATACTATTAAGCCTAAAAATACTAATTATATTAACCTAGCTAGTTCTTATTATTATTATTATATTAGTTAAAGTAGTATAGCTTTTTTTACTTTTTTAGACTAGAGTAAAAGTTAGTTTTAGTATATTTCTTTAAGTATAATATTAAAAGTAGTATCTAATTAGTTATAGTCTAAATAGCTTAAAAGATAAAGCGCTAGAGGCTAATTAGTACTCAATAGTTTCAAGTAGTTACTTCTTAAGGAGTAACGTTAAGTGTTAGGTGTTCCCTTAGTTTATAGTTTTCTTTTTTTAGCTTAAAACTCTTACTTATTAGTTAGCGCCTTTAAAGTTTTAGCAGTCTTCTTTATTATTCCCCTTAATATAGCTTCTTAAACTTATTAATTATTTAGATTATTAGTCTTAGGTATATCTAAGTTATGTAGGTCTTTAGTGTTACGACCTAAATAGTTAGGTGCTGGCTGACGTAACTATATAGTGCAGAACAGGGGATAATGATGCAGGTGCATTATTACTGAAGCTTTTGCTTTATGCTAGAGTTGGTTACCCTGACCCGCTTGTGACATTTAGGTTCTTATATATATAATAATTAAAGTAGTTTTAAAGGCTTTAGTAATTAGTTAGATAAGTAGTAGTCTTATAGCTTTTTAAGTCTTTAGGTTATAGTAGCCTAACGTTATTATAAAATTAGCCTAAAGCTTAATATAATACTTTTATTATCCTTTATCCTTTATTTTTTATAACTATTATATAATCGTATTAGCTAAAAGATATATATCTTTATTTAAAATGAAATAAAAGTATTAACTAAGAAAGTCCTAAATATTTATAAAGATATCTCCTCTAACGTCTTACTTATTAATAAGGTATAAAATATTATAATCTTTAGTATAGTGCTTCTTTAGATAATTCTGCTTATAGGTTACTTATATAGTATATTTACTTATAAGGTTTTTAAAAATATATAGGGCGCTACTTAGTAAAACTAAGTTAATATAAAATAGCCCTTATTAGTGGAAGCTTTTTTTTAATATAGATATATTAGTCTTCCTTAAGATATTGAAAATAAGTACTTAATCTTTAGCCTATAGCTTATTATTATACTAACTACACTTATACTTTATATTATACTAGTAAGTAGTAATCTTTTTATATTAGGCTATTATTATAGGTACTTTTTTATAATCCTTATAAAGCTATTAAAACGCTTTAATTTATAGTTAAAGCTCCTTATCTAGTGTCTAAATATATTCCTTATGAAGAAACCTTTAAGTAGCTAGCTTCTTCTTAATAAAGGTAGCTATATTATACCTCTAAATAATATAAAATAAGCTTATATTAAAGCTAAGGCATATAGTAGTCTAATTAGTAAAAAGAATAATAAGTAAAATATTATAGATATCCTTTTTCTCTTATTTAGACTATATCTATAGTATATATATAATACTTTAGTAACGTTTTCTTAATACCTTATTAGTATAGAGGTTATAAGTAGATATTACTTTTTAGTAGCTTTTTACTTTTTCATTTAAGGCTTTAATATAGCCCTAGTTATTTTTTCTTTTATTTATAATTAAAGTACTATAAACTTTATGTTAGTAAATAATATTTTCTTAAAGAAACTTAGTAATATTTAATAAAGTAGTATCCCTAAAGATCAAGGGCTTAACCTAGCTAGATAGGTTACATATAGCTTTAATAACCTTTTACTTCTTAATATACTAAATATTCAGATATATATACTAAAAAGGCCTAGCTAAAAGTGAGGTTAATATATAGGTATTATCTGATTAAGGTAAATAGGCTTTTTAATAACTATTATAGCTATAAATAAGAAACTAAACGTCTTTATATATACCTAGCTAATAATAGGTATTATAAAGGTAGAAATATATAGCCTTATATTTTTAGTGCCTACTTTTATTCTATACTAAGCTAATTAAAGTCTTTTATAAGATTAGATTATTAATAAGTTATAAAAGCGTTAACCTATATTATAGTTTATACTTAAATACTACGTTATTATAAACCTTATAGTAAAAAGCCTTAATACAAAACTTTTAAAACCTTTTATTTATAATCCCTAGAAGGCGCTTAAAGGTAAGTAAGAAGTAAGTAATTTATCTTAACTTAGTTAACTACTTAGAACCCTTTAGTAAGTCCTATACTTTACTTAGGGCCTAATTAAGGTCTCCTATATTAAAAGTAGTATCTAATTAGGACTAAGCCTTAAGGAAAAGGTTTTTAGTAACTATTATTTAAAACAATTTTATATTAATAATATCCTTAATATCTTTCTTTTTAGTAGCCTTTTTATAATTAAAAGGCCTAAAAGGCTTTTATAATAGTATATTTATAGTAAGGTCTTTTTATAAAGAATATACTTAATCTTAAAATTAAAAAGCCTAATCTAGGTTAACTAGTAAGTTATTATTACTAATAGTATATTATTTACTACTTTATTAATTAAAGTAATAAAAACCTTAGTATTTACTTTTAGTAAGAAGTTAATCTTAGAAAAGTAATTTAATAGATATTTTAATACTATAAAGATAGCCTAGGCTTTAAGCTTACTAGTGTTATAGTTAAGGTTAGCTTTATATTAAACCCTACGTTGATATTATAATATAGTAAGGTTACTACTAATATACTACCTAAAGGTAGTAACTTATTTTTTTTACTTATATTAGTATTAAGAATAATTTACTTAGCCTCTAGGCTATAGTTAAAGGTTATTAAACTTAGGCTAGGTATTAGTTTCTTTTAAAGTGTTTATATTACCTACCTCTGATTAAGGCCTTATTTAAACTTCTTTATTTTTTATAAAAAAACTATAAAAGGTAATATAATCTTTAAAAAATACTTTACCTAAGACTTATACAAGTTATAGAGGCCTAAAAATCACTATATATTCCCTACGTCCTTATATTTAGCTTATTTTATAATCTTTAGTATCTTTACCTAATTAGGCTTCTTACTAAAGGTCCTATAGAGATACCTAGTAATTACTATAGACTTTTAATACTATTATAATTTAATACTTAAGATAGTATATCTTAACAGTTTTATATTTATTAAGGTACAATTAATATTCTAAACGTACTTATAGATAAAGTAGTAGATCTTAATATAGTTAGGAATTACTTGATTACTATACTAAGAATATAGGCATTTAATACTAATATTATTTATAAATATATAGTAGTACTAAAGAATTTAATTATAAAGGATTTTTATAATAATATAGTAAAACTAGGTAATAAGGTTTATAGCGCCTTAAGGTAGGTAGTAGTACTTAAAAAGGCTAAAAGGCGTTATAAAAGTTATAAAGTTATAGCTTTTTCTATTTAAAAAGGTCTAATTATATCTTAAAAAGAAATCTAGTAAGGATATAAGCTAATTTATTATAAAATTCTTTAAGAACTTACTAGCCCCTAGTAGTAGCTAAGCGTCTTAAATAGTAACTATATTATACCTAGTTATAAAGTTAATTAAGTAGAGGTTATTACTTTCCTTTAAAGTATAAAACTATAAGTTATAGTATACTTTATAGCTTTCTTTAATAATACTTTTAGTAATTTATTATACAAAAGTACTTATAGCCTTTAAGATTAGCACTTTAGTAATTATAATTCTTTTTTACTACTAGGCCTTATATAAGACTATCTTAATAACCTATAAGGAAGCTACTATAAGGTCTAGTGTTTTATATTTATTAAACTTTTAAGCTAGTACAGCTTTATAGTTAAGTAAGATCTATTTTAATAACCTAAGTTTATTAAGCTTAAAGTAGGTATATTAATTAGTAATCTTCTTAAGACGCTTTAAAAGAAAGTAGGACTACTTAGGAATATTAAAAAGCTTTAAAGTAATTAGATTAAAAGAAAACCTAAAAAAGTAAGTAAACCTTTTACTAAAAGCTTTAATCTTTTTAAGTTTTTAGTATAGGTCCTTATTTAAGGCTAAGGTATTAAAAAAGTAATTATTAACTAGCTATACTTTTTATGTTTTTCTTTTATACTATAAAAACCTTTATTAGTATTACTAATTTAACTACTTACTATATTACTTACTTAGTTTAGTAACTTAGTTAGGTAGCTTTTTAAAATCCTTTCTTAAGCTATCTTATAATAGATTACTTTTTTTAATAAGATAATAAAAATAGCTTTTTAGCCTTTAAGCTATTAAGCACTAGGTGCTAATACCTATAGCTTTATACTATTACCTTTATAATCTATAAGATTATAGTAGTATAAAGTCTGCTTATACTTTTTACTATATAAGTTATTATAAACTTAGCTTTTGAATTAGATAACCTTATTATAAGTATATCTTTATTATTAAGATTTAAGTCTAGATAAGGTGTTTTACTAGTAGTAGTACTAAAATAGCTACTAACACCTAGTTTTTTAACTTACTAACGTTAAAGATCTACTTAAGATAGTTATTGAGATTTAGTAAAGTTCTAGCTAGCTTTAATCTTATATTTTTCTAAATAATACTTACTAAAGTCCTTATAAAAGTCTTACTTAGTATAAGATAAATACTAATTAGTTATCTTACTTATCTAAAAGCTATCTTACTATTAATGATACATAGTAGCCTTAGTAAAAAGAGGTCTACTATATCTTTTATATTTATAATAAAAAAGTAGAAGCTAACCTTGTACTAACTAATATAAACGTCTATATAATAAAAACCTTTAAACTTTAATTTATATTTATTAGCCTTATAGGTCTTTATTAATATAGTAGTAAATATATAAGAAATAACTACTTCTTTAATATATTCTTTAGTAAGAATATTAACCTAACCCTTTATGTTTAAGACTTTACTAATTAATAGTATTTACTAATACTTCTTAACTTATATTATCTTAATCTCTAACTATAGATATATCTTAGCTATAACTATATTTAATAGCTATAATAAGGAGGTAATATAGGTTACTTTAGTAATCTTAGCTAAAAAAGGTTTTCTTAAGCTAATAGCTATATTATTATTCTTAATTAGATCCTTAACTTTTATTCTTTAGTTAGATCCTAAAGTAAGGTTAATTATTAACAAAGAGACTAAGAGAAACACTTTTGTTAGCTTTTTACTAAAGTACTTATATTCTTTAAAGGTAATCTTTATTACCTTATTAAATTCTAGCTAAATACTTCTTAAAAGCTATATAGGTAGAGATATAGGTGTATTTAGCTTCTTCTCTACTAAGTAGTAATCTTCTTAAGCTAGGTTAATAGTAAAAATCTAATTAGTTATTATATTTATAACTAACTTTAAGTCTTTTATTAAAAAAGAGGTTAAAGTAAATCCTAGGTTCTAGTAGTTATTATTTTTCTTTAGTTACTAAAGGATAGTTATTTATAAACCTACTTAAGGCTTTTTTATATTACTAATTAGGTTATCTTTTTTATTAAGTACTATAACTCTTTTTTATAAGTGCCTAATATCTTACTTAAGAGCTTAATAATAATATTAGATTAAGTAGGCTTACTTAGTAGGGAACTCTAGTCTTAGTATAATTACTAAAGATATCTTTATAATATAGTCTATAGTAACTTATCTAGCTACTTTCTAGTAATATTAAAAGCTTTAAAGCTATAGCTTTAATAAGACTTAAGTATAACTATATAAATATATTTACTTATTACTAGTATTAGTAAGTTGTTAAGAATTTATACTTTTAAGAAGTTTATTTTAGCTTCTTAAGGTAGGCTAACTTACTAGTTAAGGATTTTCTTAGCTATATATCTTAAGATAAGGTTTTTACTAAAGTTAGAAATATAAGTAAGTAGTGCTATATAGTTTAAATAACCTCCTTAGTAGCTGTTATTTAAGATAGTAAGTAGCACTATAGATATTAGTATATTACTATTTTAAGGCCTATATTTCTAGGATCTTTATATAAAGAGGACGAATTTAGTACTTTTATTTATTATATACTAATTATAGTCCTTAATATACTTATATATAGTTAAATAATAGTATTAAAATTTATTTTGTAGTTTATAAACTAATCTATTTTAATTAAGGTAAAGTGTATTAATATTATACACCTTTATCTTAAGCTAAAAATATATTAAGTATTAGAAAATACTAAGCTTTAAAGATTTATTTATAAGGTTATAATTAAATATAAAGTTTATAAGGGCTTTTACTTCAACTAGTATATACTTCTAACTCTTAAGCTATTTAAGTATAGTGTTTAGACTTATAGACCTAGTGATATCTTTTTATAAGTTAAATTATAAATCTAAAGTCAATAATAGTATTATTAGAATAACAATATTACATAATTATACGACAACTATAGGACAATCGTTTTGTATAACAACTATAGAGTATCTATAACTTAGGATAGTTTGTTATAATTTAACTATAAGGGTACAGATTAGATACTTAGCCTAGACTAAAGGCTAAGAGAGACAATGACATTACATATAGCTAAATAACTTAAGGACGTATAAACAGGTATAAAACCCTTTATATAACAATAAGTAGGATTAGCTCTTTAGTCACTAGAATATATATTAATTTACCCCTAAACTTATGTCTTATTTATATATTAATATATAAAAGCCTATTTAATAAGTATATACTTCTTCTTATAAGTAATACTTCTTCTTATAAGTAATACTTCTTCTTATAAGTAATACTTTTTAAAGTTATAGTCTAAAGGTCTAAATAGCTTATTTTTTAAATAAAGACGTTAAGAGATAGCCTAGCTTTCTTTATAGCGTCTTTAATAGTCTTGTAGTAAAAGTATTTATAAATCTATTTAATTAGTAATCTATTAGTAATAAAATAAAGCTTTTATTCTTTTACTTAAGAAATAATTTAGTTAATTCTACTAAATAAGTTTTAAGTACTTAATAAGTCCTAATTAGAAATTACTAGACCTTTAGTAGCCTTTTCAATTTATTTCTTTTAATAAGGAACTAGTTAGCGTTTTACCCTTTAAACTTAGCTAGGAGTTATAGTCTAGTATTAGTTTATAAAACGTCCTTAATAAGTGTTTTTACTATATCTACTAAGGTCCTTTTCTATATATATTAGGCTACTAAGGCCCCTATTAGGCGTTTTAGGACCCTAGCTATTTAGTACTTATCCTTAAAATCCTTAAGGAATTTAATAATATTATTACCTTAATATAATAAGGCTATAGCCTATCTTAGTATAAAGAGCTTATTAAATGTTTATATTTTATTTTAATTAAGCTTATCTTTAAGAGAGGTAGTAGTTATTTTAATTTAACTAGTAATTAGTTTTAGTAACCTATTAATAACTATACTACTAAAAAGGCTACTTTTAGTTAAGGACTTATTTTAGGTTTACTTAACCTTAAGGGGGCTACTAGTAGAGTTAGTATTTAAATTTAGGCCAGCTAAAGTAAAAGTAAAGGCTTATAGCCTATTAGGTTAGCTAAAGTCTTTCATATCAAAAGTTATAAGTAGGTTATAATAAGTATTAAAGTTATTACTACTTCGTTCTTTTTATTTATCTTCTAGGTTAAGTAGTAAGTTAAAAAAACTTTAAATCTTATTTTTCTCTTAACTAAAAGTAAAATACTAATTACTTATTTTTAGTAAGATTATTAATATATAGGTGTCTATAAGGTTAATAATAATATTAATTATAGTGTATTTATTACTTTATAAATAAATTCTTTCTAAGTAAAATAACGTTTTACTTAAAGTCTAAATAGTAAGTATTATAATTAATAACACTTTTTATATAATAAGTTATATAGTAAGTATAATCTTAATTAGGTAAGTTTCTATTAAGGGTTAGTTCTCTTACTAAGTTATTTAAGGTTTTTAAGTTCTTTGTTTTAAAAAGATTCTTTAATTAGTTCTTTATATCTTAAGAGTATCTTATTATTATTATTATTCTTCATACTATTTTACTTATTTTTTTAAATAAAAGTAGTCTTTAATTAGATACTATATATATCTAGATATTATTAGCTATTTAAATTATATATTCTTTTACTTACTTATTTTATATCTATATTACGTCTTATATTATTAATACTACTAAGTTAGTTTATAGTTTATACCTTATACTTTAATCTTTAGAATTATTTTCCTAGGAGGGGAGACTATTAAAAGCGTATAGTAGTATAGTTAAGGACTTTAGTTATAATAGTAAAGTATAAATAAACACTATAACACCTTATAACTTAAAGTAACTTAGGTACTTAGATTAGTTATAATAAACGTTAAGGCTTTAATTAGGCTTTTAATACTAATTAGAGACTTTAAGACTTAATTAGACTAGACAGAAGGCTCCTTATTACCTAAGTTATTATATATTTGCTAAATTAAGTGTAAGGTAAGACTTTTAATTAGTAATTTTGAAAGTTTAAAAAAGATTAGAAGAAGAAGCATAAAGATTCTCTATCTACTATAGCTAATTAGAAGGTTCTTATACTTTCTAGCTGCTAATTAGACTCTCTTCTTATATTCAACCTAATAGTAACTTATAATCCCTGTCTCTGCTTTAGTATCTTTAGTAGCTTTTTTACTATAATTATTATCTTTATTATAAGAGTGTTAAGGAGTAAGTTAGAGGGCTTCTTTATAGGCTCTACTTAATATTAGAGATAGATTAAATAAGTAAAGATTATACTTAGTGACTTTAGAGTAGGTATTAAGTCGCTAACTTCTAACAACTTTATTATAATAATATATTAAGATAAAAGCTTATTAGATAATACTTAGCTTTTTAATAAGCCTTTTAAGGATCTAGAGCTTACTTATCTTTAGATTATTATATATAACTTTTATAAATATATTTTCTTGCTATTCAGATAAATAAGTCTAGATCTATTCTAAGGTCTTAAATTATTTCTTTATATAATAGACTATATTAGGAAAATCTTATATACTATTACTATAGATATAGGTAAAATAGAAGTAAGAAGTCTTATCTTTTAGTATAATAAAAAAGGTAGGGGTAAGTTAGTGCTTTTTAATCCTAATCTTACTATATTTATCTTAAAATATACTTAACTTAAGATATAGAACGTTTTATAACTTACTACTATACTTTATTTTATTAGTTAATAGCTTTATAAGATTAGTTAGTTACTATAAGGATAGTAATAAGGAATTAAAGTAATAAGTTAATTAGTTATATAGGTTACTAATATAGTTATTTAGTAGTTACTAATTAGATAAATTAATAGTTTTATCTATTAAAGGTTTTTAGTAGTAAGATAACTTATCTTATAATAGTCTATACACTAGATTTTATAATAAGTTAGTAATAGAATAGAATATAGCGGTATAAGGGGGAATTAGTAGATATCCTATATCTTAGGTATATAAAGTTAAAGCTAGCTATAAATATATTAATAGATTTAGTAAAGCTAATAGAACTACTATAGGTAAGTAGCTTATAGTTAGTTATTATCTTTTTTATAACTTCGTATTTAAAATATACTACTTAGCTACCTCTAATTTACTAAGTTATTACTATAGGTCTTTACTAGTAGTAGTTATAGTTAGTATATATTATTTACCTAGTTATACCTTACTTATTTATTACTTATAAAGTTATACCTATTACTTCAGGCTAACGTACCCTCTAGTAATATCTTTAAGAAAACCTAGATCTAATTTAATTTAATAATAAAAAGTAGTTAACGTAGACCTTATCTTCTTAATCTCTTTATTAGTCTATAAGTAAAAGTCTTTCTGCCTAAGAATAGTAGTAAAACTTAAGGTAACTTATTAACTATATTCCTTTTTTATATAGACGCTATATTTAAGAAAAAGGTTATAAAAAAGGGTAAAAGGCTTTAATCTAGCCTTATTAAAAAGCTTAGTTAAATATCTATTAAATTTATATTAGTAATCTTAAAAAGAATTATAACTAATAATGTTATTTCATACTTAGTTACCTATATACTATATAAGGTATAAGTAGATAACATTAAGGTCTTATTTATTAAGATATATCTTAGTACTATTACTTACCTTATATTTTTTAGCTATAATATATTTACTTATTAAATTTAGTAGCACTAGTAGTAGCAGTAAGCTATAAAAAAATCCTTATTAGCTTATAATAGTAAGTATATTTATTAAGAGAGAAAAGGTAAGTAAAAAAGTAAGTAGTTACTAAAGTTAGTTAAATTAAGTAGTATTTTAATAGCAGTTACTATAATACTTTATAAGATAATTTAAAAGTAAGCTTTTATAATAATAATAATAATTAAAAAATAAAAGTAAAGTTAAAGTTAAAAATAATAAAGGTAATAGTAATAGTAATAAATTACTAGGTTATATAAAGGGCTTTTAATACTAACGTTATAGATTAGTAGTTCTACTATCTATAAGAATAATAATTAGTAGTATAATAGACGCCCTTAATAACAGCCTAAAGGAGGAAGTTAAGGTTTAAGGTAGTTACAGGCGTAAAGCTCTAGCAATACCTCCTTCGTATAATTAATAGCCTAAAAGAAGAAAATTATCTCTTCTTATTAATTAGCTACCTTACTAATTATTAGTTATAAGTAACTACTAATTAGTGTTAGTATAATAAGTAAGGTAGTAAATAAGTGTTAATATTAATAGTATTAAATTATAAATATCTGTAGTTACTGTTGTATCTAGGATTTAGCCTAGGCCCCTTAGTGTGGTAGGTAGATGTAGAGGATTCTGCTGAGGGAGGTGGTGTGTCACGTGACCCACCTCCCCGGACCGTATCTCCCGTATGCCAACAACTACAATATGCACCGTCCCTGCATTAAAGATGTACTTCTTTATAAGCAAGACAGACAAACGTAGTCGTTATAAAAGGTGCCATTATTAAATGTTTCTAAGGAATGTCTTCACGAGACGGACGTTTGCAGGTGTGATATCTGCCACTCCTGCAAGGGTAAGACTAGGGTTGAGCTCTAAATCACTCGTCAATTACGACGCTACGACACTACATAAGAAGTTCGTAGAGGTTATCTAATGGTTAATAGTTTATATAACAGTTTAGTTCAGTTGCATTTATACCTGATAAATATTCCACAGTTACTGTATGAGCTTTGTCTAATCTGTCCACATAGAGAACAGTAATACATCTCAGAATGGTAAAATTATTCCGTCTAAGAGCATCTACTGCCTGTCTCATCTAGTAGCCAGCTGTAACTAAGCTTGTTTCTCTCATGAATCCAATTCCCTCACTTTAGTGCTGGTACAAAAACCTCACTTATGCTTGTCTTTCCTGTCGGATCTCACTGATATTATTCTCGAGATGATCATCATCGAGCTTCTTCGTGCCGGCCCCGCCCGTGAGTTCGAAAACTGCATTGCATCATTCATCAGCCTGATCCTTTGACGCCTGGTGGCACGCCCCGTAATATTGATACAGAGGAGTTTGTCGATAGTGTGACAGAACTTACGGTCAATGGGGTGGGTAGCGAACTGGCGCGCAGGAACTTTCTTTTGAAACAGGTAGTCCAGTTCAGCAAAGCTGCGATTCATGGTTTCTGGTAGGAAGAAAAAGATCCAGACAGCCCAAATGCAGCATAGCCCGAAGTAAAAGTAACCAGCTTTGGCGCCCCAATTCCAAGCATCGCCTTTACTGTTCAACATGCGTGGGTTGAGCTGCTGGACGATGATTTGGCCCACGACGTAAACAGCACGGCCGAGGACAATTGTCTGGGATCGAATGCGACTAGACGAGGTTTCTCCTACAATGGTGAATGTGGTTGGACCTAATGACATTTTGAAGGTCAGATTGGTGATGATTAAGGCCACAGCCACGCCGATTGCAACGTTGGAGGGCGCAACGCCGACAGACCCGAGGATGCCGACAATCAGCATGAGGCCACCAATAATGGAGGACCCGAAGAAGAAGAAGGTACGACGTCCGACCCTGCCCATAAGAACAATTGCTATACCTGTACCCAGAATATTCACCGATTGAATACCCATGTTGAAGTTGAAAGACTGAGTCTCGGGCATGCCAGCCGATTTCAAAAAGATAGCGGCGTAAGAGCAGATGGATTGACCGTTGAGAATCTGGATGACCCAAGCCATACAAATAATACCAGTTCGGCGCAAATTGGTTCCGTGAAAACAGTCCTTGTACGTCGCTCCCGCGGCTTCAATCTTCTCCATCTCATTGGTGTGCTTCATCAGAGCCAAAGTCCCAGCCATGGACTGCTCGGTATAGTGGTCTTTTCGTGCGAGGCGGCGCAGCGATTTCTCAGCATCGTCGACGCGACCCTTGCGGATGAGGTACCATGGGCTCTCCGGGGCGAGATAGCCAACTATGAATAGGGGAATGATCCAAACCCACTGCAACGCATAGGGGATCTTCCATCCGAGATCGCCTTCCAGTTCGAGAGAACCACGGAGAACAATAGTGGCCAGAAATGTGCCAGTGCCCCAGCACATGGATACCCAAGCAGTCAGGTATCCGCGCATAGCAGCGGGGCAGATTTCGGCGGCGTAAGCGGTAGTAAGTGTTTGAAAGATGCCCCATGGGATTCCGCACAGAAAATTGGCTGCCAAAAGCATCTGGACGTTGACGGAGAAGAACAAGGTGAAGATGGTTGCGCCCATAGAAACCATAGCCGCCATGTACACCTTGCGAGAACCGAAACGGGATTGCAGCCAACCATTTAGCAAGAGACCGACGATGCTGCCCAGGTTGTTACCGTTGCCGATAGCCGCCTGCCACGAAGCCGAAATGTGTTGGTCCCCATTACCATCGGGCCAGCCGAATTTGTTAACATAGGCGTTTTGGGCGAAGAAGTTATTGATGAGGCCAACATCCATACCCTCCATGACAAGAGCCAAGCTTAGCAGCATGCTGTACGTCGCGGCTGGCCAGTAGCGCGAGAAAAGTTCTTTGCGGGAAAGTTTGCCCTCTTCTTCACTTGCGGCTGCGGCAGCCTCGATGAGAGCGACGTTCGGTGTGTATGCCCCATACTCAGCGTGGTTGGCAGACCTGGTGTGTGACTTTTCGTAATCTGCCATCGTGTCCGTACGGGAATAGGTAATTCGGGCTGGGGATTGACAATGGGAGATAATGTCGCTAAATACAAGAGGAACAAGCAGGAGAGGGTGGGATGCACGGGAGATGAAGAATTTGTGCTACCACGCCCATTATCGGTTCCGATGGTCTGGTATCTGCCATTGCCAAGTCGTCGAAGATGCGCCAAGAATTTGCCATTCACCCTTTTTTCTAAGTTTGCCTGGGAGCTTAGAGCTGTATTGGTAGGAGCCCGTCGGCTGCTTACATTTCGTCATGGAGTCCACGAATCAGTTCGCTCTCATCTTCAGCTCACTCTTTTCGAATCACACAACCTCAGGCTAACCCCAAATTGCAGATGATTGTGCCATGTGATTCATCCTCCTCTTCCTCTTCTCTAGGCAGGGGGTACAGCAAGGTTCGTCAACCAGCATTCACATTAGCTCAGTGACCCCATGCAGACGGTACCGGGGTTCGAGGTGTCTCTGGGGCATCTTTGAACCGAAATCGCGGGGAATAGGCGGGGAAGCGTCCTCTAGACCAATGATATCAAGCCCTGGCCTGTCCATTGAGGAGCCAGTTCATCGAGGAACGATGGCCAGAACGCTGGCATTTCCTGTTGGTCACGACGCGTTTTTCTTTTTGATTGTTTCACCAGCTTTGCTTGCTATCTACTTTGTTTCCCTTTATACCCTACTGTTAGTATTGCAGTATTGAGTGTTTATCTGCAGCATGAGTTTAGGTCTTTTATGCTGACACTGGAGTGTTTATGGACGTTGTGTCACCTTTGGTACATGTGCTAGAACAGAAGTCATACATCCCATGAGCCCGCATCTCGTCTCCGTCTACGGCAAACTTTGCCATGTTCTCTCCATGTCTTGGTCACCCAGTGCACTGCCCAGTCTTGGCTACTTAGCGATAAGTCCCCTTTACCCGGTGATTCTGCAATCTTACGTCGGTTAATGGAGTTCCCGCGCCCGACTCGGGTGCTCAGTTGCCAGCCAAGAAAATGGGCACAATGCCCAGACTTGGTGGCCCACAAAAGCCTCATTCCACCATTCAACGCTCATAAAGCCCGACCGCTACTTAAACAGATTGGTTCGAAACAAGAAGTTATCCCCGGACCCTGGCTCGGGTCATCATCCAAGTTCAGACATGAAGGGTGACCAGAGATGGTTGCCAAGACTAATGCAATGTACGCCGCAGACGGGGCTAGGTTTTGGGCTGTACAGCTGTGAGTCGTCCTCACTTTGGCTGCACGACGAAATCTTTCAATTATACTGAAATTGCAGGTATTCAGGCCAACTCCTGTAAGTGCCCTTCAGTGAATTATCATAAAATGTTTTACTTCCTGTCTTGTTTTGATAGACGCAACTTGAAAATTCATTGTTTTCCTTTAAATTTCTAATTCCATGATTACAAAGCTTCAATAGCTTCATTAATACCTTACCGGGGAAGCTGAGGGTATTAATCAAATATTTGAGTTGTCGTGATGCCCTCATGGGCATCATGCTCATGTGTGGAGCCGGCCGCAATACAGCCAGGGTTTATCTAGAACAGAGGAATAGTTCTTCTAAGCCAAACTTTATCTCTACATAAGCAGCCCACTTAAAGAAAACCTATTTCTTTAAGCTAGGCTAACTATTACTAAACGTTAGATAGTTAAGCTGTTTTCTTATAATATTTTTTACTTAAAAAGTAACTTTATAATAGTTATAAGCTTAGCTTATACTACACCCTTAAACTATTATATCTAAAGTGCCTATAGGCTAAATATCTTTTTCTTAAATAAACTATTTTATTTAAAAAAGAACTTTTAGACTAATAATATTAATTAATAGTATAAAAAGGTAAAGTTATAAGCTAACTACCCTACTTAGTATATAACCTTTTAGCTTAAAGCTAAATTAAGGTATATTTAGAAATATATTAACCTAAATAGTCTATTTATAAACAAGGGTAGTAATTTATACCTAAATAAAATCCTTAATATTATAAAAGCTTATACTATTAATAAGTTTATTAATATTAAGAATATAATATAGGCTTAATATAAGTAAGTACTAGTATTAACTAATCTTGATATAAAACTTATTTATTAATTATATCTCTTAAGTAAAGTAGTACTAAAGATAATTTATAAGTAATAAAAAAAGAGTTTTAATATAGATAAGGGCTAAGTTTTTTTCTTAGTAATAAATATAATATATATATATAGTAAGTAGATAATTATAGTAAGCAGACTACTTTTCTTTCTTTTTACCTCTTTAACTTTTATATTAATATTTCTCTATAAATAAATATATAATCCTCCTTAATTAAAAGCCGTATTATCCTTACCTTTTAAGCTATTTAAAAAGACCTAAAAATATCTATATAAAAAGTAGCTACAGTCTTTAATATCCCTTATATAACACTATAGTACTGATTTATAGGACGCATTATATAAGACAAGACGTATATAAACTTAAAGATAATAATAGAAGTTAAGGAGGAGGTAATTCTTAAAAAGGTTATTAACCTAAGTAATTAACGGTTTCTTTTATAATAAGAAGATATATAAGATAAAGCTAACTAACTTCTATATATATATAATATAATATATATTAGACCTTAATAAATAAAGAACTTTATATAATAATAACGCTAATTAAAAATATAGTTTTAATATTAAATTAACTATTAGAGAGCCTTAGCTAAAGATCTTATAATTATATAAGTATAGTTTATACTTATATAAAATATAATTATAAAGTATAAGATATAAAATTATAATATTTATAATTTTAATAAGACTAGCTTCTTAATAGGAATACTATTATATATAAAGATTATTATAACCTTTAATTATAAGGGAAGGCCTTATGTAAAGCAGCCTAGTAATTAAGAATAAGTTTCTATTATTTAAGATATATATATAAATAGCTAGGTAGTACCTTTATATATTATTATAAAAAGTAAATATTACTTCCTCTTTTAGTACTTAAATAGCTAATTCCTAACTAAGTAGTATATTTACCTAAGTAAATATTAATAAATAATAAATAAGATTAACCTAAGTTAGTTAAATTATTTTAACTAGTATATTAAGTCTTATATAAAAAGTATATATTAACTTCTAATTCTTAGTAGCTATAATAGCTATAAATTAACTAAATTTAATATTTTCTATAAAGAATAAAAGATTATTACTTTATATATACCTCCCTATTTATTATATAAGCTTTAGCCTCTTAATATAAGTTATTTTAGCTTATTAAAGCTCTTATATAGTAAAAGAATTAAGAAGATAATAAGAATATAGATTTTATATATTATAAACAATAACTTTTTTTCTACTTTTAAAGTAGTATTTTTTACTTTAATAAGGAAAAGAAATATATAAGCTAGCTTTAGACAGGCTAGCCTTATACTTTTTAACCTTAAATTAGTTATTTTTTACTTTAACTTTAAGCTAAATATACTAACACTTTTTAGCTTATATCTAACTAGCTTAGGCTTATAGGACCTAAAGGCACTAACTATAGCACTAAAGGGTATATAAAGTGCTAGTTTACTAAAAAAAAGATCTAAAGATATAAAGAAAGCTTACTAATATTAATATATAAGGTAATTTATCTCTAAGCTAAAGGTATTAGTAAATTAGTATATAGGCTTACTCTTATTAAAGCTAAGAACCTTAGACTTTATATAAGCATAGATATACTAAGTAAGTGCTAGAGGGCTAAGAAGACCTAACTATACCTTAGAGAGTTACTTAATATAACTAAAGTAAAGGTACTATAAGAAGAAAAAAAAGGTGTTAAAGCTAGAGGTAGGAAAATATCCTAAAAGGAGGCTTATATAAAGTGTAGTAAACTATATATATAATAATATAGTAATTATAAAAAGACTAGATATAACGTATAAACCTATAAGGTAGTTTAAGATAGTAATAAAGAAGACAGTAATAAGTAGTTTTAATTAACTTTATATATTATAGCTTAATTAATTTATATAAAAGGTAGAAAAGTAAAAGGAAGTAAGCTACTTACTATAATAAGCTACTTACTATATATATATGTTATATATAACTAATAGTATAAGAACTATTTAGAAAGGTTTTAAGGGCGTAGCTTACTAGGTCCTTAGACCTATACTACTATTATTAGTAGGCTTTTTATTTTTATTTATCTTAATATCCTCTTATATAGCAGTAGTAGTAGTAGTATAGTACTTCTTAACTTTAAGGTAAAAGCTAGTATAGTACTAAATATAAGCTAGTTATAAAGAAGCATATAGGTAATAGCTTAAGAGAACTTATAGCGCTAATAAAAACGCTAATTATCTTAATAGTATAGATAATACGCTTTACCTAAGTAGAGGTAAAAAGTAAAGTAGCTATAGTAGGAGTAGTAGCGCTAGTAAATATAGTAAGGATATTAGATATAAAAGGCGTAGTAGGCAGTAGGGGCGTAATAAGTAAGATAAGAATAAGTAGTAAGGTAGTAAGACTAGTATTAGCCTAGTGTAGTATATAGCCTATATTACTACTTATAAGCTTAAAAGCCTTATAAAGCTATAAATAATTAGTAATAAAGAAATAAGTAGGTAATAAATAAGTATATACTATAGTAGTGTTATTATTAGTATACTTAGTAATACACTAAGTAGTAGTAGCCTAATTAAGCGCCTAGTAAAGTAGAAGTAAGTATAAGGTAATCTAGTAGTTAGTAAGTGTCATAAGCAAGTCAGGGCAACCAACTCTAGCACAAAGCAAAAGCTTTAGTAATAATATACCTGCATTATTATCCCCTGTTCTACACTATATAGTTACGTCAGCCAGCACCTAACTGGTTAGATCGTAACACTATATCTCCCCTCTAAGAGGCATGTCCCCATGCCAAGGACCAATTGGGCATGTCACAGGTATAAGCAGGGAAACTCCAGCAGGGGTATAGGGGACTAATCCCACACATGCTGCTTACAGTCAGAACGCTGAGGACTCTAGAGAGGATCCTATCTGGCTGGCAGCGCTAGGATTTAAACCTATACCCTTTACGTAAGGTAGGTGTATTATTGTGTCACAAGCGAGTTAGGGTAACTAACTCTAGCACAAAGCAAAAGCTTTAGTAATAATACACCTGTATTATTATCCCCTGTTCTACACTATATAGTTACGTTAGCTAGCACCTAACTAGTTAGATTATAACAGTAAGTAAGAGATATATAGTAAAGAAAATATATAAAAAGGAATATATACTACCTAAGTAAGTATAGCTACTATTAGTATAGTAAGTATAGACTATACCTTAACCTATAGTATATATAAGTAATAAACTAGTAAGAATAATAATATATTTACTACCTTAATTATAGTAGCACTTAGTATCTTTAGTAGTATAAAGATAGTAAATATAAAGCGTATAAAAGATAATATAAACCTTACTATACTTATATTGCTTATAGGCTATACTCTTACTTTTTCTTTATAAAGTAAGAGAGTTAGTTCTAAGCTATATATTTAAGGGTTTTAAGCTAAAGTAGATATAGCTAGTATACTTATTACGCTTTACCATACTAACACTAGCTATCTTAAGGTATTATTAGTAATTATATAGTAACTAAGTAAAGAGAAGTAGACCTATAGCTATAATTAAAAAGTAAGAAAGTAATATAGTAAGAAAAATATAAGTAAGGATTTATAAAGTATTAGTATAAAAGTAGTAGTAAGCAATAGATATACTAAAAAAGTATAATACTTATAGAAAGAATAAGTAAAAGAAGTATAAGATATACTTTTTCTTAGAAATAATAGTAGTATAACAGCTAGTTTCTATACAGTAGGGTTTCTACTAATAGTAAGCAGAGGTTAATACTTAGTTAACAGTGTTTATTATTCTTACTAGTCTTATTAATTACTTAGTAATTAGATAGATAGTTAAGGGCGTCTTAGTGCTTATATAGCTTTTTATTAATTAAATTACTAAGGTTAAATACTAAAAGGTATTTAAAGAATATATTATAAGTTAATTACTAAAGAGCTACAGAAATCTATACTTAAGTACGTCTAAGTCTATCTTATATATAAGTCCTAGCTGTTTCCTAAACTACTTATTATCTAATTATTATAAGGTAGAATAAGCGTCTTCTTAGGCCTCTACTAAGTGCTTATCTTATATATAAATAAGTGTTTATTTTTTATATTTTCTTATACTTATAGTAATATAACTTATGCTATAGTTCTTTTATTTTAAGAAGTTATCTATTTATTTTTATTCTTTTATCTATATAAATACTATTATTACTTATTATCTACCTATTAGGTAAGGTAATATAGCTTATATCTTATTAGGTTATAATATTAGGTCTTCCCTCTAAAGGTCTTACCTTTAAGACCTATATAAGTAAGTTATATCTCTTAGGTTAAGAAGTTATTAATTATACTTCCTTAATCTTTTAATAATACTAGTACTATATTAGTTTATATAAAGAAAATAAAATTATAAAGTGCTTCTTTTATTATTACTTACTTTATATTATTTAGTTTTTTAATAAAGGTTCTAAAATTATACTATATTTAAATTTTTAATCCTATAGTATATAGTGTTTAGTCCTTCCTAACTTTAAGATTTATAGAACCTATTATTATCTAGGCGTATCTTATAACACGTCTATAAATACTATTTATACCTATAGGTAGTTATTTCTTTATTTTAGTTCGTCTGTTTTGGTAGTCTTTTCTAGTAAATTACTTAGTAGCAAAGTCTAATTACCTTAATTATAAGGAAAAGGCTAAGGAGTAATGTTTTTAAGAGAAAGCTATAATATTACATAATAAAGCTAAGGCTTTTTAGAAAGCTTAGGCTAAGTTAAATAAGTTACTTACTTAGCTTAAGTAGCTTTATTCTTAGAAGAGAATAGTGTTTAAGAAGAGTTAGAAAGTGTTTGAGAAGTTTCCTAAAGATTCTAAGATTTTTTTTTTAAATTATTAGAGGCTAGTTAAAAGGTGTAGTCTAGTAGTGTCTTTAGTTATATTAACTAAAGCGCTATATAAAGAGATCTAGACTTAGTAAGTTTTAATTTTAGTATACTTATAAAAGCTACTAAAAGTATTAAAGATTCTTAACTAGTTCTTATAAGTTATCTTTATATTTATAATTCTTTTATTTAACTAAGTATTATTCTTTTATTCTTATAGTATTAGTTAATAATTTCTTTAACTTTATATTTTAGTTTATAAGGTTTTATAATAATATAGCTATAAGTATTTAATTCTTATAGTACTAGTTCTAGTAGTATAATATAAAAGACTAAGTAGACTTTTATTATATTTAGTAAGTTAAGTTTATAGTTAACGTTAAAGATCTTTTTAAGGATTTTAAAAGGTCTAAGTTTCTTATAGTTAACTTTATTACTTAGTTACTTTGTTTTAATATTTCTTTATAAAAGATATATACTATTCTTTTTTTTAAAGGTTACTTCCTTAATCCTTAAAGTGTTAGCGTATTTCTTTATCTATATCTTAATAAATTCTAAGTCTAAGACTACTTTACTTTAAAGTTCTCTTATTTTATTAAAGTTAGCTATAGCCTTTAGTGCTTATAGACCTTCTTAAGGTTCTTTATAAGTAGTTAGCTAAAATCTATAGTTTAAGTAGAATAGTAAGTTTTAAGTGCTTTCTTTAATAGTACTATTATAAGTAAATTAGGCTATAAGTAGTAGTAATACCTAATTATCTTAGTTATAGTTAATATAGTATTATAAATACTATTTAAGTACTTAATAAATCTTTTTTATTTATTTATTTATTAGTCTATAAGTAAGACATAGTAAATAGTTTATAGTCTATACTAAGTTATAGAATTAAGGATTTCTAAAACTATAAGGTAAATAGCTTATTTTTATTTAATATAATTTTCTTTAGTAAACTATAGTTACTAATAATATATTTTAAAAATATATACACTAGGTTTTTTATTATACTTAACTTTAGGTATAAAATAAAGTAAGTATATTTTATAAGTTAGTTAATAATAACTAGAACGCTATGATAGTATATCTTTATAAGGGGTTCCCTTAACTTTAGTAGTTTAATAATAAAGTCTAAAAAGATTAAGTACTATATCTTTAGTAGTACTGGTAGTAGTTAGATTTATCTATATAGCTTATAAGGACTATTCTTACTCTTTTATATATTATATAGTCCTTAATTACTAAAGCTACTTTTTTACGTATAACTTTCTTATTATATTATTATTTAATTCTTTTAAATATCTTTATAATTCCTTAGTGTCTATATACCTTAGTGCTATATATCTTATAGTTTTATTTAGGTGTTATTCTTCTAGTTATACTAGTATTACTACGTCTGCTAACTATAATAAGTTTTTAGGCTAGTATAATATTTCTATTACTATTATATTTAAGGATAACTTATGTCTCCTTTAGGACTAGGACTTTATAGTTTGTATTTTTACTTAAGGTATCTACTTTACTATTTTTTATCCCTTTATAGTAAATAATCTTAAAGTTAGTATATACTAAGACTTAGTGCTTAGTTCCTAATAGGTGTAGTCTTTATTCTTAGAATACTTTAATAATTACTATTAGCTCTTTATTATAGATCTAGTAGTCTAGCTTAGGTCTATAAAAGGCTTTAAAGTAAAATACATATAGGTGTAGTTTCTTTTCTTTATCTTATTATCCTAATTATCTGCCTATAGTAAAGTCTAAGATATTAGGTTTAACTTTAAATAGTTTATTTAGCTTAAAGATCTTAGTAACTAGTTCTAAAAAGACTAAAGTCTAAATTTTATTAAATAATCTTTGATATTTTCTTATCTATATAAACTTACTATTCTTATATATAAGTTATTAAAGTAGTCTTATTTTTTATATATTCTTTAAGGAATTATTAGTAGAAATTAATAAATCCTAAGAATAATTATATATTCTTAATATTCTTTAGTATAAGCTAGTTCTAAACTACCTATATCTTTTTGTCTTATATCTAGATTTTACTAAAGGTAATAGTAAATCTTAAATAGTTAACCTTTTATTAGTAAAATTTACTTTTTTTAGGTTTAACTAGTAGTTTAGCTTCTTAAAGCTTATTAAGTACCTAATATATATACTCTTTATATTCTTTAAGGCTTTTTAAGAAAATAAGAATATTATTAAGGTAATAAATAATAAACATATCTAGTCTTTCTTATAAGACGTAGTTAATTATAGTCTAAAAGATAGCTAGTATATTAGTAAGTCTAAAAGGTATAACTAGTGTTTGAAATAGGCCTTACTATATTTATAATACTATTTTCTATTTATTTTCTTTTTTAATTCTAATAAGCTTATAGGCTTCTTTAAGATTAAGTGTAGTAAACTATTTTACTTTATATAATAAATCTTATAGTTCTAAGAAAAGTAGAAGTAGGTAAGTGATTTTTTTTATAATATTACTAAGTTTATAGTAGTTAATATATAGTTATAGTTTACTATTCTTCTTTAATATAAATAAAAACAGCTTCCTGGGACAACGGAACGGCGGCGTCTAGACAGGACAGTACCAGACCTTATTGTGTGTGGCGTACCCAACTGAGAACATACTAGATAACTGCACGCATACAACTATACGTTGGACACCCTGAGTAGAGGATATCGTAACTAGAGGAGCGCAGTAGCTTGCACCTACCATGGGTATACAATCATCAGGCGATAATCTCTCCGGGGGGTCGATATAGTTCCCTTGACGCAATGTTTGCTTCGAGCTAACCCCGGC
>NW_007361178.1:0-22791 GCF_000149035.1 Colletotrichum graminicola M1.001
CTAATTAAGGCATAATTATACTTAATCCTATAGTTTAACACGTGGTAATTAATATTAATTCTAAATAGATTAAGACGATTTATATACTAATTAGTAAGGAATCCTATATTACTTTTAGTAGTTATAGTGTTCTATATAGTTACTACACTATAAGAGTCCCTTATACCCTATGCGCTTTTAATATCTTTATTTATAACGTCTAGAATTATTTATTATATCTTTATTTAGTAAGTAATAGCTTTCTTACCTATAGTAATAATCTTAGTTAGTTATATACTAAAGCTAGTAGCTTTATATATAGTTTACTTAAAGTCTTATTTTAATTACTATTATTTCTAGTAGTTACTTTATACTTTAATATAAAGTTATAACTATTTATTAAAGGTGTCTAAGGTTTTTTTTATATATAGTTAATCCTTTTTATTCTATATAGCGTCCTATATCTAGATTAGTTTAATAATAAATTATTAGTTTTATACTTTAAAGTCCTTAACTTCTTAGATTTATTACTTTCTAGCTACTATAATAGTTTTAGTAGTTTCTTATAATTATTCTTCTTTAAGTGTCCTTAATTATCTTAGGTCTCCTTAAGTAGTTTTTATTTATTCTTTTTAATTACTATATTAGTAGGTAATTACTATAGTGCGTTAGTTAATTTACTAAATATCTATAGGTTTAGTTGCCTAAGTTATAGCGTTAGTGCTTTTTTCTAAGGTGCTATTATATAGTTCTTTTATTATAGTTTTTATAGTTTCTTTTACTTTAATTTAGTTATAGAATTCTATTATATTAATTATTATAAACTATTTTTATTAGGCTACTTTAGTAGTATCCTTAGGCTTTTTTAAGTACTATTTTACTTAACCCTTACTATTCCTATAGGTTAAGTAGTTATTATTATAGTAAGTAGTCTATAAGAGTTATTTATAAAGAATCTCTTTTTAAGCTATATTAGCTTTTTATATATACTTAAGTAGGTTCTTATTCTATAGCCTTTTAAGCTATCTATAGTCTTATATAAAGTGTCTTATCTTTTTATAGTTATAGCACTTAACTATACTAGTATTTTATACTAGTTACTAATTTTATTTCTTAGTAACACTAACGTCTATAGGTCTTATATATTATCTATAAGTAGTACTTAAGTAACTATAATATAACTACTACTAGTAGTTTTATTTTTTATTTTACTAGTATAATTACTTAGGTCCTTAAGTATACTTTTTACTTATATTAGTACTAAGTTATTAAGTTTTATTTTTTTTTATATTATTTAAAAAGTTATATATTAATTTTAATAGTAAGTTTAATATAAAATAAAAAGTCCTTAAGTAAGTTAATAATCTTAATAAGTTTATTCTTAATATTATTTTTAAGTCCTTAGTAAAAAGTAAAAATTAGTAATTCTTAAGTAATATTAAGTTAAGTAGCTAGTTATTAGAATTTAGCTATATAGTAAGAAGCTAACTTAGTTTATTATAAGCTAGCTAGGTCTTATTTAGCTTATTACCTCTTATTAAGATCTTAAAATAGTAACTATAAGGCCTTTATAAAGCTAGTTATACTTTTAAAAATATTTTATATCTTATAAAAGTATATAGTTAGGTTACTATTATACTTAAGAAATTCTTTTAAATAAGGTTTATACTAAAAAAGCGCTTTTTTTATAAAAAAGTTCTTATATAAATAACTTATTTAGTCTTACTTTTAAAGTTAGTAGTATAAAAAGTTTAATAAGTATAAACTTAAATTAGGAGTCTTTTTAGCTATCTACTAGTCTTATTATAAGTTCTAAGTAAGTTAAGTTTAAGCTTATTATATCTATTAATTAAAGTAGTAATAATATTTATTATACCCCTAAGAGTAGTTACTTTTTTATTTAGCCTTTTAGCTTTAGCTATTTTATTTTTTGGCTAAGTAATAGTGTTATAGACTATATTTTATAGCTAGCTAACTTTAAGGGTTTTAGTGTCTAGTTTTTTACTAATATTATTAATAATAGCTTATATTTAAGCTATATTATTATTATTATATTTAATATACTACTAGATCTTATTATATATACTTTAAGTAAAGTCTAGCTTATTATCTAACTTTTTAGTGTTTTTTATTTCCTTATTTAGGCTTTTAGCTAAAGTAGTTAGGTTTTTTCTAAAGCTAAAAGAAGTTAGGGTTATCTTAAGTATAAATATTATAAAATACTATTAAGTAAGTATTAAGGTTAACTTACTTAATAAAAGTAATTAAAGTATTATAGCTAGTTTCTAAATAGTAAGGTTCTTACTAATAGTAAGTAGAGGTTAGTACTTAGTTAATAGTATTCTTTTTTTTTATTATTTTATTAATTACCTAGTAATTAGTTAAAGCTTAGGGTTATAAGGTAGCTTATATAGCTTCTTATTAATTAAGTTACTAAGGTTAGATACTAAAAAGTATTTAGAGAATATATTATAAGTTAATTACTAAAAAGCTATAGAAGTCTGTCCTTAAGTGCTTCTAAGTCTATCCTATATATAAGTCCTAACTATTCCCTAAATAGTTCCTTTAACTAATAGTTATAAGGTAAAATAAGTACTTACTTAGGTATTTACTAAGCGCTTATTTTACTTATAAATAAGTGCTTATTTATTATTTTATCTTATACTTATAGTTATATAGCTTATACTATAGTTCTTTTATTTTAAGGAGTTATCTATCTGTTCCTTATTTCTTGTCTATATAAATACTACTACTGCTTATTATCCTCTGTTAGGTAGGGTAATATAGCCTATAACTTATTAGGTTATAATAGTAAATACCTTAAAGGCCTGTTCCCTATAAGTATTAACAGCCTACTTATTATTTTAGCCTAGCTATTAATATAGTCTATTAGGGTTATAACGCTTTTTTATAGCCTTAAAGTATCTAGTAAGAGTTAGTAAGGCTTATAGAGAGTATATATATAGTATATACTAAACACTTAGGGACTATACGCTTTAGTCTAGCTCTAGATATTCTCTATAATACTTAGGATAATTACTATCTACCTAGCCTTTTTCCTTATAGCTTAATAGATTTAAATTACTTTCCTTTAATTAGAAAGCTTATAAGGCTTAAGAAGGGACTAGTAAGTAAATTTATAGTGTTTAACACTACTATATTAAAGAGATTAGTACTAGACTTTATTATTATCTAGGTTATCCTTAGTATATAGTTAGTATAAGCCTAGACTATATAAGAGATATTCTAAGAATATATTACCTTAGTACTAGGTATAACTACTTAGATAGACGCTTTTTATACTTAGTTAAGTATTAAATTATATCTAAAAGCTATTAAATAAGCTACTAGACAGTAGCTTTTACTATATCTAGGGCCTATTAGTGTAATATAATATAGTAAAAAACACTAAAAAGTAAAGTCTTTAGATAAAGAGGGAGGGTAAGATAGTCTTTAATAGACCTTACTATTATCTTATGCTTTTCTTTATAATTAAGTAGAATACTAAATTACTAAAAAGATTCCTAGAATAAAGTTAGTATATAGCTAGTATATAGTAAGTATATGTAAAGTATATATAAAGTATATACCTATATTTAACCTATCTTAAACAGTAGATCTAAGGTATTAGCTATTATCTAACCTTAGTTATACCTATTAAGCTAGTAGTTATTTTATTACACTTAGTAAGTAACACTAATAGGATTAAAAATAACTTATATTATTTATCTATCTACTTAATATATACTAAGCACTAGCTAGGCTTTTTTTACTCTCCTTAGTATTAATTTTATTAATACTATAATATCCTATATTATTTATCTAGTTCTTATTATTAGATAAAGGAGAAGACTATCTAGGTAGTAAATAAGTAGAGATACTAGAGGAGTTACTACTAGTATTATCTAATATATAGTCTATTAAGCTAGAAAAAGACTAGGTATATACCTAGTGTATAATCTACTAAGGCTAAGTATATACTAGGCTTATCTCTACTTATATAACTATTTTCTTCTTCTTTTTTTCTTAATTAAAATACTTAACTTATAAGCTATTTTTTTAGTATCTCTAACTACCTTCTTAACTACCTTCTTTACTACTACCTTAACTACCTTTAATTATATATCTTTAGTATATATACCTTATATATACTAAGTATATATTTAATTAATATTCTATATATAACTTATATATACTAGTATATACCTTATATATACTAAGTACGTATTTAACTAATGTCCTTTATATAACTTATATATACTAGAAAATAACTTATGCCCTACTAGCTAGCTAATACCCCCCCCTTAACTTAAGCCCCTTACAGAGGCACTGTACTGCGTAAAGTTATGTAATAAATAGTGTATATATAACCCTTACACCCCCCCCTGAAGTTTGCTCTACTTTCCGGATACCCCCCCCCCGAAGCTGGAATACCCCCCCCCCGAACTGTGCACCCTAATTTATTGTGGTCAAGCAGTAACTATTTCCCTATTTCCTAGGGCCAGGACGCGCGAATGTTCACGTCATTAATTCCCCCACTTTTGGGTAGGCAAATCTATCTAATCGATGTTCGCAACATTGCCCCACTGACCTTGCCAGGGTTTATCCGGGCCGCGGTCAATTAAGCCACACTTTGACAGGAGGAAGTTCGTGATACACGAACTGCCTTAGATTTCGCTGTTAAAGCACGGTGAAATCCCTATAATGCCGTTGGCTAGGAATAGCCGGCAGTTCCCTATGATCCCTGGCTGTGGCTGAAAGTAGCCTCAGCCACTTCTTTACCACTTACCCATTAGGTTTCCGACGGGCTGTTCCAACATTAGGATATATATCCCTTAACTCTATTAGGGAGAGGAACTTCTGAAAACGTCGAATTTCTGATGATGAATTAAGGATAAAGTTGTCTTGAAAATTTTGTGGCCTGATTATATCTCTTATGGAGGAACATGTAATATTAGCGGCGCTAGGTTAGTAACTCAAATACCCCGCTTCTGCACCACCCCCGCTTTTGCACCACCCAAACTCTCCTCCTTTATTAACATCACCACTTTCTTTAAACTATTATAACATTTCCCATAGTTATCCAAATCGCTTCAAATTTTCAGTATACCTTCCTTAACCTATCATAAAGCAATATACTAAAGATCAGCTCTAACAGGCACTTCTAGATATTAATAGTAGTTACTCTGTCTGCTAGGCAGCTTGTAAATAGGGGATCCCATACCATACTCTTTAACACCGGCTTCATAGTAGGCAATCAAAGGGCACTGCTTATGCCTATCTACAGCAACTATCCCTAAGCCAGGAGGAGATATTAGCTGCCTATATATCCCTTTAAGATTCTCTAGGCAGGTCCCTTAATTATTAACAAGTAAAGGGCCTAGTAGAGCGTATAATAGGTAATAGGCATCCTCCTTTTAGTAAGAGGTAGATAGCCTAATTCTAGTAGTAAAATCTATCTATTAGAACTAAAGGCTCTAAATTAATAGATGCCTACTAATAGGCAGCCTATTCTTCTAGGGTTATTAAAGAATTCTTTTATTATCTAACTAATATCTCTACTATCTAAGGAATCTATTTATCTAACTAATAGAATATAGATAAGACTAGTATTATAGAGGGCAGGGGGGCTAATAGGCTAGTAATAGGCTCTTTAGAATTATAGTATATCTAGAAAAAGCAGCTAGGATCTAAGGTATAGATATCTCTTATTAAGTGTATATCTGCTAATAGGAGATCCTTATACCTATTAGTTATATATAAGGGCAAGTTAGTCTAGGCCTAGTAGTTCCTATCTAACTAATCTAACCTATTAAGATATAAAGGATAGCACTTTACTTACTTTAATAATAGCTAGATAACTAATAATACTACCCTTAAATAGCTAGAGAAGGTCTTTATCCTATTAACTACACTTACTTAGCTAGAGGAGGCTAGACTATTAATCCTTAATAGGTATTATAGCTATATAACTATTAATTTTATATAGTAATACTAGTAGTATTATATATATCTTTTTTTTTTACTACTACACTCCTCTATTATCCTTTAGCCTCTAGATATAGCTATTTTTAGCCTATTAAAGCAGGCCTACTATAGAAAGGTTAGATATCTAGATAACTAAGTTATAGATTTAACTATAGCTAGTAAAAAGGCATTTCTATAGTGTTATTTTAAGGCCTATAAGGCAGCTATTATAAGCAAGAATATTAGTAGTAGCTAGAGGTTAGCTAGATTATAGCCTATATATATAAGACGCCCCTTATCTAACTTAATAGTAACTAAAGCCTAATAGAGCTAGCCTAGCTAGCAGCCTAGCAGCTAACAGTAAGATAAAGCTATATTTATTATCTAATAGTTAACCCTTTATAGATTTACTAATCTATAGGATTAATTATAACTATTTAACTAGATAAGCTAGGATAGGTTAGATACCTATACTATTTATTACTTATCTTAAAAGGTCTAAAAGGGGTATAATAAGCAGGTATATAGGGTAGCCCTTCTAGAAAAGCAGGTTAACTTATTATAGGCCTAGTTAGATAATATATAGTTATATAAGAGGAAAAAGGTCTAACTATCTCCTAATAGCACCTTTACTACTATAGAGGATATAATCTAGGCCTAAAGTCTGGATACTAGTAATATAGATAGTCTAGATAAATCCGGGGCATCCGAATTGCCTAGCGAGGCCAAAAGTTATATATAGGTAGGCGGCAGAGATGGTGAAATAAGTGGTGATGATGGTGGTGATGATGGTGGTGATGATGGTGCAAATGTGGGGGTGGTGCAGAAGGGGGGTATTTGAGTTACAAGCTAGAGCAAGCCTCCCTTTAATATCCCTTTAACCTAAGGAGATCCTTTTATTGTGCTTTTTTATTATTATTTATTCTTTAAATAGTAACTGATGTCCTAGTGCTTTGTAATATTTTAATTGACCGGTCCGTATTTGTGATACTGCGTGTTTGTATGTACGTATTCCTTGCCTTTTCTTAAGAGCTACTATGATGTTTTATTAGGGTTCAAGAGATGCTTCCCTAGTTTCAAGCAGAATCACATCTAGGGATTCAGTGTGTTGCACTAAATAAAATACCGGATGGGGTTTGAATGCATCTTGTTCTAGAAACGTTGTGTCTCTTTCGTCAGTCAAGCTTAGCTGCTATTCTAGTTTTGAATTCTTGTATCCTCACACCAAGTTATAGAAAACCACATAATAGTTAAATCTATTAGGCTTATCAGATTAATATGGCAGTGATTCAGAGTACTTCTTATGGAACTCTACAACCTGTCTCTGAATTGCCTCAAGATATTTTGACATTTGGCTTTCTGTAATGTCGCCTAATCCGCGAAACTCCCAGAGTGCAACCTTGCGTTCTGAGCCTAGAGCGGTCTCAAAAGACTTCCCAAGCCGACTAAAGCCACCGATCTGGCCGTCGAAATGCTTTTCATCCCATTCGCTGAGAGCATCTGGGAGGTCAGGACCACCAGTAGATGTAGACTGAATACTGTCAATCCACTCCTTAACAGTCAAAGGATCTTTTCCGCCCTCAAGCGACCAAGCCAGCTTTTGTAGCTTTCCATTCGGCTTAGGCTTTCTATTGTCCCCTGTATCGTCACAGAATTTCTTGTCTAGCCTAGGCGTCTATCAGTTAGTATATTATTTATAACTCCCTTCTGGTGTTTCTTCCAAGTGCTTCATGCATTTCCTACTTACTGAAGCTGGCCATCCATAGTGTTTCGATAACACGCCAGATGTTCAAGAATATCCCACAGCTTAACATCCTTAGGCATCTTATCCCTGACTAGACTGAAAACTGAAGTCCAGTAGTGACGCGGCATGATCCATATCAAGCCTTTAGGCCCTAACGAGTAAATGAATTTCTTGCCTGGTTGGTAGAAGGGTGCACTAAGCTCTCGTGCGGCTCTCATAGTCGATGATACGAGCGACAGGAAACCAAGCATGTCTTGCGTAGCCCAGTGCGAACCACCAGTTGCCTCTCGCAAGAACTGGTTAGAGTCTATCCAGCTTTTCTGGATATAAACTAAATCCGGTGTAGGAGAAAACCCTACTAATGGGTTGCTTTCTTTCTTGACCGCTATAGTCAAGAGATCTTGTATACCCTCAAGCATAAGAGGCGCTGTAGCTTGTAGATTCCATATAGCCTTGTCAGGCGATTTGGATATGAAAGGGAGCTGTCTGGGCTTCCAAGGGTTGCACACGTCCTTCTTGCCTTGATTATTCTGGACCCAAACTTGTTTAGCGGAATCAAGGAAACGCTATAATATAATTAACGCGTCATACTCTATATTGCACGAAACGATTGTTACTTGCCATACTTTCTTTGATCTCCTCACTTATGCCTTTCAACACTTCCAGATCACCTAAGTCATAACGGATATCGTATTCAGGATTCAACCTCGAAGTCTTGGCTGGCGTATCATCCACACCGAGGAACCAGTTGTGGCCTCTTTGGCCTTCTACTTGATGGCCTTTCATAGCATAGTAGTCATCCTCTGAACAACGAAAGTTAAAGAGGGACATATCAAAGCTTTCTAATTCAAACCCAATCTGCGATTTGCTGGCTTGCGCTAGGTGCAGCTGTAAAACATAGATAGTAAGGAATAAAGTCCGTCGAGAAAACATAATTAACGACTTATAATCAGGTGTAAGGATATATTACCTGTATAGGTCTACAGGCAAGTCTATATGCTCTTTAGGGGCTTGTTATGCACTTATAGTTTGATCATAGCCTGTTACTGACTTAATGGCTTACAGTGCGCCTTATACCTAGCTTAACACCGTAAGAAAAATTGCTTTTATTATGTATATGAAGCTGTTAAATGTGGCGGAGTTACATGGGAAATGCGTGATTAATGCGCGGCGACTGCTCGGGGAATAGGCAGTTAATTAGCCCTACTTTAGAAATAAATTAGCTAATTAAAGGCCTAGGATTATTCTAGGATTTCTCTTACAAGAGAGAGGTAATTATAGTACTTTTTATACATCTTTTTAGACTACTATATAATATTAGTTCATTAATTGATTACTCCCTTATATTAACAGCTTTGGTACTATTACTTTCTTATATTTCTTTTATATAACGTATTTATTTTTATATTTAGTAACTTTATCTTTTATATTACTTAGTTTAGTCTTTATTTTTTATATTTTATCTTTTAGGCTACAGTCATTCTATTTAATTAGGTACTATATATTAACGTTATAACTTACTATTTCTAGTTCTATCTAGTTAATATTTTAGTGAACTTTTATTACTACATATAGATAGGTTGATATACCACTATAGATTATATCCAGCGGGCGCGAAACACAGATACCGGCAATATCAGTAGTCCGGATAAACCCGGCGCGTCTGAATTATCTAGAAAAGCCGAAAGTTATATTTTAGTAGGCAGCAAGCCTGAGGAACTAAGTAGTGATAGTAGTAGTAATAGTAGCAATAGATAGTGATAGATACGCAGGATATAGGGCTGCGCAGTATCTAGGGTAGAGTAGTTCACTACGCCTATTAGAAGAGTAATAACTTAGTTTTAGCACTATTAAATATATAATTAAATAAATAATATATTTATTTTCTTTAAACTTTTCTTATATATATATAATTAAATAAGTAATTACTAGGTTTTAGTATTATTAAATATATAATTAAAAAGATAATATATTAATCTCTTTAACATTTTCTTATATAACTATAATTAAAAAATCTTTTAATGTATATAAAAATGATTAATGTAATATAAAAGTAGAGTCTTAAGTTCATGAAGACACATGTTACGCGTTTTACATAAATTTCTATATAATCAGAAGATGTCCCGACTGAGTTACGCATTTGCCGCTGGACGGTTGCCACGTTGCATTTGGTCTTTCCATCGTCCGCACTGACCAGTCCCTGCGACCATGGCGGCAGACAATTGGGTGTACGACATCACCAGCGACGACGAAGATGATGGCCAACGTTCAGACATCTCCTTTCCCAACAGTGAGCTGAATCATGGCATTGGTTCCCCACCCAGCCAGCTTTGCCCCATTCCAGGGGCGCTGTCATTCCTTAACTACCACGAGTGGGCTCCGGGCCAGTCATACGATCAACAACCCCCTCGTTGGATGCTCTACTATACCTCACCCTATATACGAGCCACCCCCACATCCAAGCCATCCGAAAATCCCGCACCTGTCAACAACATCACCTTTTTCAAACTATTATAACAATATCCATTCACATCCAAACAACGCCATTTTTTCAGAATACCTTCTTCAACCCATCATAAAGCAATATACTAAAGATAAGCTCCAACAGGCCCTTGCCGAAGTGCAGGGTGGTTACCCTATTCGCAAGGCTGCTCAGAAATAGGGTATACCATACTAGTCACTTTAATATTATTATAGGCGTCAAAGCAGAAACGCTGCCTTCATCCATAAGCAAAATCTATCCTAGACCCAGGAGAATAACCTAGCTGCCTATATCTACCTTTAAGAATCCCTTAGCAGACCCCTTAACTATTAGCAAGTAAAGGGCCTAGCAGAGCGTATAATAGGCAATAGGCAGTAACGTATAAGGAGAAAGTAGATACGCCAGTTTAAGTAGCAAAACCTATTAATTAGAACCAGGCTATCTATAGTAATAGATACCTAGCGATAGGCAGCCTATTCTCCTAAGGGTATCTAGGATTTCTTCTACTGTCTTACTAGTATCTCTGCTATCTAGGGAATCTATTTATCTAACTAATAGAATATAGATAAAACTAGTATAATAGAGAGTAAAGGAGCTAATAGGCTAGTGCTAGGTTCTTTAGTATAATAATATATCTAGAAAAAGCAGCTAGGATCCTAGGTATAGGTATCTATTATTAAGTGTGTAGCTGCTAATAGAAGGTCCTTATACCTACTAGTTATATATAAAGGTAAGTTAGTTTAGGCCTAGTGGTTCCTATCTAACTTATCTAGATATAAAGGATAGCACTTTAAATATATAGAAAATAGCTAGATAACTAAGAAAACTACCCTTAAATAGTTAAAGAAGGTCTTTATCCTAGGCACTATACTTAGTAAGCTAGAGGCAGCTAGACTACTAGTTCTTAATAGGCATTAAAGCTATATATCTATTAACTTTATATAGGAATACTAGTAGTATTATATCTATCTGTTATTTCTACTGCTACACTTCTCTACTGTCCTCTAACCTCTAGATATAGCTGTTTTTAGCCTATTAAAGCAGGCCTATTATAAGAAGGTTAGTTATCTAGATAACTAGATAACAGATTTAACTATAGCTAGAAAAAAGGCATTTCTAGAGTGTTATTTTAAGGCTTATAAGTTAGTAATAACAGACTAGAATATTATAGCTAGCTAGAGGGCAGCTAGATTATAGCTAGTTACTATAAGGCGCCCTCTATCTAACTCCTTAATATCTAAGGTATTATCTAGCTAGCAGACCAGCCAGCAGACAGCTAGCCTAGCAGCTAACAGTAAGATAAAGCCGTATCTATCGTCCTATAGTTAACCCCTTATCAGTCTGCTGACTTATGGCATTAATTACACTAGTTAAGCTAGCTAGCTAAGTATAGGTTAGATACCTATACTATTTGTCACCTATCTAGAAAGGTGCAAAAGGGCTATAATGAGCAGTCATCTAGACTGGCCCTTCTAGAAAGGTAAGTCGCTGTATTAAAGGCCTAGTTAGAAGACTAGCGGTCACGCAAGAGGAAAAAGGTCCCTTTATTGCCTAACAGCACCTTCGCCACTATAGAGCATATGCGGCGGGCACAAAATACGGATGCCGGCTAAACAGATAGTCCGGATGAATCCGGCGCATCTGAATTATCTAGCAAGGCCGAAAGTTGTATATGGGTGGGTGGCAAGCCCGAGGAATAGGTGGTGATAGTGGTGGTGATAGTGGTGGTGATAGTGGCTTGGATATAGGGGTGGCTCGTATATAGGGTGGGGTACAGTACTGCATGTATATTGTACTGTTCCTTATTCCCTAGATAAGACGTTGAACACTAGGGGAGGTAACTTGAAGCTGGCGTGTAAATAATACAACTACACCACGGGAATTTGCAGTAAGAAGGCAGATTTAGAGGAGTAAGCAGGAAACAGAGACATTACTTATAGGCTTCAGGGGGACAAAGGAACAAGTCTAGAAGTGTATATGTAGACAGCTGTCGTAGCCCTTTCGGCTCTGCCACCCGGCGTAATAATTGTGTGTGTCTGTAGGGACTATGTTATAAATCCATGCCGCTACAAGTTCTAGAGCAAAGTACAAAGTAGAACGTTATTTTGCTACAATTAATAGTTCTAAGGAGAATAGCAAACTAGGAGATTTATTTTAAAATTAGAAAACATTTAATCTTATACTAAAATTAGTAAGGGTCTTAAAATAGAAGTCATGTAGCAAGACTAGGCCGTCCGTCTCTATATTGTGATAGAGATTTACCTTAAATTAACGCATAGCTATATAAAGGGTAACAATCTCTTTTAAACCTACAACACTTTAAGAAATCACAATAAAACCGTCTAGTAGCAAACTCTTAATTTTATTCTCACCTGTTTATGTTTTCTCTTATCTCTATGCTTTTCTATATATAACAGCAAAAGTATTAGCTTATACGTAAGTAGAATAATTAAACAGAATCTTACTAAACAGAACTATACTATCTCCTCCTAGATTTCTACTAAGGTAGTCTAGCTAAGGCTAAGGTTTCTAAGACAAACTTATTATAAATCTTCTCTCTAGTAATAACTATAATTTATACGCTAAGTAGCCTCTAGGAGAGCAGGTTAATAAGTTTTTTACTTCTTAAGGTAGCTTTAGGTAATCTTATTACCCTGTAACTCCCCCACCCTATATCCAAACCACCCCCACATCTGAACCACTATCATCACTACTATCGCCACCACTATTACTACTTATTTCACTATCTCTGCCGCCTACCTATATGTAACTTTCGGCCTCGCTAGGCAATTTAGATGCCCTAGATTCATCCGGACTATCTATATTACCGGGATCCAGACTTTAGGCCTAGATTATATCCTCTATAGTAGTAAAGGTGCTATTAGGCAATAAGCAGACCTTTTTCCTCTTATGTGACCGTATATTATCTAACTAGGCCTGTAATAAGTTAACCTGCCTTTCTAGAAAGGCTGCTCTAGATACCTACTTATTATAGCCCTTTTATAGCTTTCTAGATAAGTAATAGATAGTATAGGTATCTAACTTATCCTTACCTAACTAGATTAACTAGTGTAATTAATGCTATAGATTAGTAGATTAATAAGGGGTTAACTATAGGATAATAGATTTAGCTTTATCCTACTGCTAGCTGCTAGGCTAACTTAACTACTAGCTAGCCTAGATAATCTAATAGGCCCTAGTTACTATTAAGTTAGATAAGAGGCGTCTTATATATATAGGCTATAATCTAGATAACCTCTAGCTACTACTAATATTAATAGATATAATAGATACCTTATAGGCCTTAAAATAACACTTTAAGAATACCTTTTTACTAGTAATAGTTAAATCTATAACCTAGTTATCTAGATATCTAACCTCCTTATAATAGGCCTACTTTAATAGGCTAAAGATAGCTATATCTAGAGGCTAGAGGATAGTAAAGGCGTATAGTAGTAAAAATAGTAGATATATATTATACTACTAGTATTACTATATAAAATTAATAGTTATATAGCTATAATACCTATTAAGAACTAGTAGTTTAGCCTCCTCTAGCTAGGCAGGCTTAGTGCGTAAGATAAAGACCTTCTCTAGCTATTTAAGGGTAGTATTATTAGTTATCTAGCTATTATTAGTTACTATAAATTACTATAGCTTATATATATTAAGGTTAGATAAGAACTACTAGGCCTAAAGTAATTTACCCTTATATATAACTAAGGGGGGTAAGAAGCTACTAGTAGCAGACACACACTTAATAATAAATACCTATACCTAGGATCCTAGCTGCTTTTTCTAGATATATTATAATGCCTTAGAGCCTAGCACTAGCCTATTACCCCCTTTACCTTTTATAATACTAGTCTTATCTATATTCTATCTATTAGATAGATAGATCCCTTAGATAGTAGGGATACTGCTAAGGTAATAGAAGAAATCCTAAATAACCTTAGGGGAATAGGCTGCCTATTACTAGGTATTAATTACTCTAGATTAGAGGGTTCTAATAGATAGATTTTACTATATAAATTAGGCTATCTATTTCCTCCCTATAGGAGGATACCTATTACTTATTATACGCTCTACTAGGCCCTTTACTTATTAATAGTTAATATATTTACTAAGGGACTATTAAAGGGTAATATAGGCAGCTAGATTATCCTCCTAGGCCTAGGATAAGTGCTGCCTATCTTTAAAGGCAGTATTCCTACTTTACTTACTAAAGTATTAATACTAAAGTGTTACATATAGTATACCCTATCTATAAGTAACAGCCTAGAGGCTATACTGCCTAGACTGTATATCTAGGAGGGCCTGTTAGAGCTTATCTTCGGAATATTGCTTTATAATAGTTTAAAGAAGGTATCCTAAAAAAATGGCGTTATTTGGCGATAAATGGTAATTGTTGTGATAGTTTGAAAAAGGTAGTGGTTTTGATGAAGGAGGGGAAATGCGGGAATTTCAGGTGGTTTAGATGCGGGGGTGGTTCGGATATAGGGTGGGGGAGTTAATATTAAGAAAATAGACATGTTACGCTCCCTAACACTAATAAACCCTTAAATAGAGGCATAATCTCTATTTATAGCACATTATCTCTAAGGGCTATAGGCACTTTGTTTAACGTATATAAAAAGTAGACAGCTAATAGAAAAGGTAGTAATAAATAAGGTACGCTTCTTACTACATAGAACTATAATAACAGCTAGTGTTATTAGGTTAATAACAGACAAATCTTAACCTAAAGGTAATATTAGTTTAAGAAAGTAGCTACAGCCCCCTAGGGTGCTAATCTCTAGTGCCAAGCAGATATTTAGCTTCTAAAGGAGCTTCTTAAGGGAAGCCTTTACAGTATCTATTTTATCTAGACGTAGCTAACCCTTACGCCTAAGGCAGCTTAGGCTTTAGACACTAGTAACTATAGTAATTTCCCTCTTAATAGATCACTAAGCTAAGCGTAATACTTAGCTAGAAAAGAAGTTATAAAGGCTAAAATATATAGCAGCTATGCCATAATTTAAATTATAAGCAAGAGCTTAGGGTTATACTCTAGGCAAGATACCTTTATTATAGGTCAAGACATTAATAAGATTAGCATTAAATAATAACTAGAGAACCCTTTCCTAGTGTTAGCTACTAACTAAACCTAATGCCCTACCGTTCCATACAATTCAACCCAATCATAAGAACTCCAGTATTAAAAGGCATCATTAAGTAGTCAATAGCAAGGGCGCAGTACGCAGGATAGTTCTCTTAGTTACTATTATAAATTACAAAATATATTATTTATAAAAGCGCACTAGACTATATAATCCTTTCTAACAGCTACTACAAGGCAGTAAGGTTATACTTATAGTAGCAAAGTAGATTCGCTCTAATAGTAGTCCTCTACTACATAATAATAGCATACCTAATATAGAGCCCTGCTTTTAATATTACCTCCCTTAGAAATAATATAAGTAACTAATTATATAATAATTATATTAAGCAGGCTTAGATAACTAACCTATACTATTTATTACTAGACTATATATTCATATTATTTATCTATATAAGGACGTTAGTTAGTAATAGCCTTATAATATAATAACATAGCTATATTAAGTTAGAACGTATTAACTATTAAGCAGTAATAAGCAATAAAGCCCTAAGACAGTAACTAAGTAGACCTTCTTGTTATTAGTAGCGGCGCAGCTAGCCTTACAGCTACAGTGACAGCTACGCAGCTTAGGTTAACTACAATACTTATTAAGTAAACTAACAAGATAGGCAGCACAACCTCCTACTCTAGGGGCACTATATAGATTCTACAGAATACAGTCTTAAAAGAAGCAGGGGTTAATAACTAATATAAAGATACTTACTAGTACATAGTAGACTTACTTATACTAAACAGCAGTACTAGACCAGAGTCTTTACCTAAACAGATTATTACAGCTTTTCTAACACACAGACCACATATAGTAGACCTTTTACAAGGTTCAGGTTTCAAATCAAGAGCCTCCCCTATTCTAGATTACTACCCTAAAGTAAAAGGCGCCATAACTCTAGGTAGACACACACTAGACCTAAGGCCGTTTAACGCTACTGCCTTAAAAAGATAGGCTAATCATTTACGCCACACTAACTTCTCAGCGCCAGCCAAGTACTTCCACAATTTTCACACTCTTACATAGCCTCACGCTTCTATACCTAACTTTCTTCAAGCCAGCTAGATACAGTTCCAGGCTTAGCTTTAAAGTAAGGTAATAAATAAGCTAACATATATAGGCTACTCCCTTATTACTTAGCTTTTAGTAATTTACCTTTATAAGAAAGGTACAGGGTTCTAGATTAAACTAAACACTAGGTTAAAAAAGCTTATTATTAAAGACAAAGCTGTCCACAGCGCTATCATAAAGTCAGAAAATAACAAAGTTATTAAGGTTAACGCCTAATATAAGGTTATCCTTATAACTAGTAGATTTACTTATAGTAAAACGCTATAAAAAACACACTTACCTTTAACAGGTGTTAAATAGACACTAACACAGCCTAAAGGGGATATTAGGGCCGCGCTTAAAGCAGGACAGGTTATTAGTATAGAAACCTTACTTATAGGTAAAGCGTAGTAGATCCCTATAATAATTAACCTAGGTAGCAGGAAGCTAATAACTACTCTATTTAAGCTATACAAGCCACACTATATTATTATTAATAAGTAAGGATATAGGTTATTTTTAGAAGCTAATCTATATAAAGACAGCAGCTATGCGCTCTACAAAGGATATACTAAAGGCAACGCTACCTAGCTTATTCTTAACTTAACCTATTATTAGCAGTATACGCTAGGATTACTTGGCCCCAGGGCCAAGCTAACAGATACGCTAGGGATAAAATACATGTACCGCGCAGACACGTTAAGAGATTTAGCACATCAGATCAATATGCAAGCCAATAGGCTTACGCTTATAGTTAAGAAGTAGAACACTATATATAAGCAAGGCGTAGATATAGAGTTTTATAAGGGTTAAAGCAAGTACTATTTATTTATCAGGGATCGGCGCGCAAGGCAACCCAACATAGGACAGACCCGTTACAAAAGCCCCGTTTTATGCAATTACGTTGAAACCAGGAGACGCCAGCACAAAAGGCAGGCTGTTAACAGACCAATTAGCGCGCGTAGTGGACACGGAGCGGTCGCCTATTGTTGGCTTGTATCCGTACGCAGCAGGCAATTCGTCCGCGTCGGTCATAGGCGCCACGTCGCTAGGCACAGGAGTTACGCTCAGTCCAGCAAATAGACGACCCTCATGTAGTTAGAGTAGGTTTCACCTTCGCGCCCAGGGATCATTCAAGCAGGTCACGCAAACAAAAGCGTCATTTTCATTAGCAGTATCAGTATCATATATAGAGTGCTAAGAATCTATAGTAAAGACAATATGCCTACTAATTACATAGTAAGATGCTATTATAGTTAGCACCTTTTATCTAGGAAAGTAAATAATAACCTTTGCTTTGCCTTGTTAGTAGGAACGTTTATAGTACTCTACTACGTCTTTAATTCTAATAGCAGCACTAATAACAAAGCTTAGATAAACTTTACTACTACTAATAAGGTTAATTAGTAACAGAGCATATGCCTTAGGATCCACAGCTCCTCCTTAGAAGCTTAAAGCCTTACTAAAAAAAGTTAATATAAGAAAAGAAACTATAGGCAAGATTACGTCTGTATATAAAGCTCTAGGCAATCTGTCCTGTAATTTAAAGGCGCCTAACTAGCCTATGCCGCCTCTAAGATAGGTTATATTTACTATTTGTCTAATAACTATATCTGCCTCCCTTTCTAGATCTAAGTTTAATGCTTCTATACCTACGCAGTTAACAGACTATATTACGCCTTTAGGCTTATTATACAGAATCTAAGCTATAAGGTTACCTTTTATAAAGTTTACTAGGATAGCACTAATTAAAGCAGCAAGATAAAGACATTACTTAACGTAGGTAATAACATAAACCCTAGAGGCACCCTAGAGGATAGCAGAATAGGCTACAAGAAGCCTAACAGGACCTACACTAAACACAGCAATAGAATCCCCTGCCTAGAAACCAGAATAATCAATCCCAGCCTATCCCGTCACAAAGATATTAGATACAGTAAGGTAGTCTTACTTAGCTATTAAGTTAGTTATTTTATACGTTAACAGTATAGGGATAAGGTTTATATTAGCAAAAGGAATCTTTATATACTTAGCTATAAATTAATTAGCGTCTATAACTAGCAAACTTAGTAATAATCTAATATAAGTCAATTCTATACACTACAGTCCCCTAAGTCTAATTACGCTGTTACTAAAACCAAAGTAATCTATTACAGCTAGGTCTATTTCTAAGTTACCTAGAGACATAGTATTAGGGACTACCACGTAGTCCCTAACTATTGAGGATAATACTATATCTCCTATTACTAGGATATACCTAACAGCCTTATAGCCTATTATCGATAAGGGATTACTACTTATAAACCTATAATAAATATATAAGTCTAATCTATAAACAGCAGACGTAGTTATCTACATAATAGCATCTGTTTTATTAAGAATAACAGGTTAGGTAATATCTTAAACGTTTATTCTAAAGGGCCTGCTATTATAAATAACGCTACGTATTATTTTGTTTAGACAGGGAAGGTAAACAGACATTTCTCTAGATTAAAGTCTTCTAGAGTTATTTAAAAAAGAAATAGAACAGATACCGTGGTTCTAGCTCTTAGCATAACTAAAAATATTAATAAAGCATTATATAGTAACTCCCCTACCCTATATCTAAACCACCCCTACATCCGAACCACTATTATTACTCCTATCACCACTACTATTACCACTTATTTTACTATCTCTGCCGCCCACCTATATATAACTTTTGGCCTCGCTAGGTAATTCAGATGCCCTAGATTTATCTAGACTATCTATACTACTAGGATCCGCCGGACTTTAGGCCTAGATTATATCCTCTATAGTAGCAAAGGTGCTATTAGGAGATAGGCAGACCTTTTTCCTCTTATGTGACTGTATATTATCTAATTAGGCCTATAATAAGTTAACCTGCCTTTCTAGAAGGGCTACTCTAGATACCTACTTATTATATCCCTTTTACACCTTTCTAGATAGATAATAAATAGTATAGGTATCTAACCTATCCTTATCTAGCTAGGTTAACTAGTGTAATTAATACTATAGATAAGTAGATTAATAAAGCGTTAACTATAGGATAATAGATTTAGCTTTATCTTACTACTAGCTACTAGGCTAACTTGTCTATTAGCTAGCCTAGATAATTTAATAGGCCTTAGTTACTATTAAGTTAAATAGGGGGCGTCTTATATATATAGGCTATAATCTAGATAATCTCTAGCTATAACTAATATTAGTAAATATAATAAATACTGTTATAAGGTTAACTATTACCTAGGTTATTAGCGTTATAATTAACACTAATCTAATAGAGAAACTATAGCTAATTAACTATAGATCTACTAGGGGATCTATAGGGTATTACCTACTAATTTTACTATGTAACACCTATAGATAGTTTCTCTTCTTTACGTATAATTTAAAACTAGTATTTACCCCTATTATTTATTAATTACTTATTAATACATATAGTTAACTATATTACTAAGCCTAGTAATTCTAACACTAATTAGTAGTTAAATACTACTATTTGCTACTATAGATTAGTAAGGGCACTAGAAGAGGTAATTCTTCCTTTTTAACTATTTATAGAGGCCTAGAGTAGGCTTACTAAAAAACGCTACTATAAATACCCTTATAATAAAGGTTATACTATATACCTATTATAAGTTAATTTATATTAATAGTAACTTATCCTCTTAACTTATAGAGAGACATATAGATTTATATCTATTATATAAGTAAATTAAGTTTATTAGTATTTAAGAGGTTAATCTTAACTATAAAAAAGACCTTACTTTACGTACTAATTTACTATTAACTAGTAACTACTACTAAGCTACTTATTATTATTACTTTTTTTATTATAAGCCTAAGTAGCTTACTAACTCTTTTTTTTATATATCTTTTCTTATTTTTACTAAGTTATTTCTTATTACTAATATAACAGCCTATTTATTACTTATAAGCTTACTAAAAGTAAAGTTTCTTTTTTTAACCTATAAGTCTTTATAGTTACTTATACTACTAGTAGTAAATTCTCTAACAGACGTATACGCTTTTTAATAATAGTTAAGGGAAACGCCTATAACTAAGGGGTAGTTAGGCTAACAGAGGGTAATTATAAGTAAGTAAGCTAAGATAAGTAAGCGTAAAAAGGATACTATAAGCACTATATAAGGTAGTAGCACTACTAAGCAGCCTAGTGTAATTTACCTTAAGTACGTGTTACTACCTAACACTACTAAGGAAGTAGAGGTAATTATAGAAAGATACTAAGTACCTAAGAACTAAAAGAATTTATACTTACTAACTAATAGTAAAAAAACTATATTACTAAGTTACTACTAGATCTTATAACTACTAAGTAAAAGAATACACTTATTATAATAGCTATGTTTTATATTACTAAATATATGTACTATAACTATCTCTATAAAATACTTTAAATAAGGCGTAATTTAACTTTAAAAATTAGTTAATTAAAGACTTTAAGCTATTACTACATAAAGTTAGTAATAAGCTATATAACTATATTATAGGCAATAAAGTATAGATTAATTAAATAAAAAGCTTTATAGTTACCTTATGTCTTTATAAAGCTATATAAGATAAGTTATATATTATATAAAATAGAAAGTTAATTATATTTACTTTATAAAAGATCTAGTAGTTTAAGAAGTAACTAATAGATAAAGACTTTTATAAAGATATTACTAGTATAGTAAAGTTACTTATTAAACTTATAGAAAAGGCTAGGTAGGCTTCTATTTATAAATTACTAATAGCTACCTTAGTAACCTTATATAATAACTTATTATTTATACCTCCCCCTACCTTATTACTATAGAAACCTTAAATAACTATAGTAATTTAAGAGAATTAAGTCTAGTAACGCCCCTTACCTATAGTAACACTAACTACACCTAAAGTAATAATATTACAGCTAGAGGGGTTATATAGGGGATATACAGATAGGAATAAGGTTATAGTGTAGTTTAGTAGCTAGTGTGCACTACGCCTTAGTAGTAAGTGCGCTATAGCTATAGTAGTTAGTACACTACGCCTTAGTAGTAAGTGCGCTATAGCTATAGTAGTTAGTGCACTACGCCTTAGTAGCTAAGGCCTTAAGCCTTAGTAGTTAGTGCACCTATACCCTAGTAGCTAGTAAACCTTATAGCACTAAAGGACCTACTAAAAGGTAGGGAATAAGAACCTCTAGTTATAAGAACTATTAGGTAACTTATAAATAAAATAAATAGCTATATAATAGCTAGTAAGACTACTAGCCCCTTAAGGTAGATTTTTTTCTTTTTTACCTTTAAATTCTTATAATAAGAAATATAGTTATATATCTAACTAATATAGTATTACTACTATAACACTATTTAAAGGTTACCCTTACTTTCTTTAGAAATAAAAGTATAATATCTTAAACCTTTTTTTCCTTACTAGACCTTAGCCTAGCCTCTCCCCCTTATTACTTTATTTTAGGCTTAGTTATATATTAGCTAATACTACTTTTAAACTTCTTTAAGTTAGATATTAATTACCCTTATAAGTGTATAATTATTTAATTATAGTAATAAAACAGGTGACCTACGTACTCTTTTATATAGTTATATTTCTTAGTAGTTATAAGCCTAGCTCCTAGTTAATCTTAATTAACTAAGTTTAATATATAGTTATAACACATATAATAGAGGGTCTTTACCTAGGAATCTAGGGTTTCTACCTTACATAACATAACGTGTCTAAGGTCTATAAGCTTTATAAGCCCTTAAGGGGGTAAGTTAGATATTAATTACCCTTATAAGTGTGTAACTATTTAATTATAGTAACAAAATAGGTGACCTACGTACTCTTTTATACGGTCGTATTTCTTAGTCTTTATACTTTCCCCTTATTACTAAGATAGCCTAATTTACTAATAGAAGTAGCCCTTTAGTATTTAATACTAAAATAATAACCCTTACTTAAAACCTTACCTCTAATTAATGAAGCACCTTCTTTTTAGATAATAAAGCTAAAGACTTACAAAAATTTAACTTTATACTTTACCTCTAAGAATTAAACCTTAAATAATTCCTTACTAATACTAACTAAACTACTTATAGTTAATACTTATAGCACTATATTAATAGCCTACTTATACCTATTTAAGTTACTAACTAGTCTTTATTTAGTAATAAGTAAAAAAGAAAGTTTACTAAGGAAGAATTTAAGGCCTTATATAAAGAAAATCTAGCTAATTTATATAGTTAGGTATATTACTAACTTACTTTAGATTATACTTAGTAAAACTTAAAGCTTAAATTAAGCTTTATTATAGGCTACTATACTAATAAATTTAAATAACTTTATATTTATATATAAGACGTCTTTATAGTCTAAAAAAAGTAAGAAGATATAGTTAATACCTTAATATAAAAGCTTTATAAAGCCTA
>NW_007361179.1:0-21055 GCF_000149035.1 Colletotrichum graminicola M1.001
TATAAAGTGTCTTATCTTTTTATAGTTATAACACTTAATTATACTAGCGTCTTAATACTAGTTACTAATCTTATTTCTTAGTAATACTAATATCTATAGGTCTTATATATTATCTATAAGTAGTACTTAAGTAACTATTATATAATTACTACTAGTAGTTTTATTTCTTATTTTATTAGTATAGTTACTTAAGTCCTTAGGTATACTTTTTACTTATATTAGTACTAAGTTATTAAGTTTTTTCTTATTTCTTATATTACTTAAAGAGTTATATATTAATTTTAATAGTAAGTTTAATATAAAATAAGAAGTCCTTAAGTAAGTTAATAATCTTATAAAGTTTATTCTTAATATTATCCTTAAGTCTTTAGTAAAAAGTAAAAATTAGTAATTCTTAAGTAATATTAAGTTAAGTAGCTAATTATTAGGATTTAGGTATATAGTAAGAGGTTAACTTAGTTTATTATAAACTAGCTAGGTCTTACTTAGCTTATTACTTCTTATTAGGATCTTAAAATAGTAACTATAAGGCCTTTATAAAGCTAGTTATACTTCTAAAGATATTTTATATCTTATAGAAGTATATAATAAGGTTACTATTATACTTAAGAAATTCTTTTAAGTAAGGTTTATACTAAAAAAGTACTTTTCTTTATTAAAAAGTTCTTATATAGATAACTTATTTAGTCTTACTTCTAAAGTTAGTAGTATAAAAGGTCTAATAAGTATAAACTTAAATTAAAAAGCTTTTTATCTATTTATTAGTCTTATTATAAGTTCTAAGTAAGTTACTATACTTATTAATTTTAAAAAATAAGTATAGTAATAACACTTTCTTACTTTACTTTATAATAATTAGACCTTAAATCTTAACTAGTAGTAGCCTATAGTAAATCTGCTTTTACTAAGAAAAGCTATTTTCTTTATAAGGAAAATAGTTACTTTTTTACTACCTTTTTCTTAAAGAAAAAAAGGCTAGCCCTAGTAGTAAGTCTAGCTTTTAGAAAAGCTTTACTTTATAAAATATATATTAACTTTATTTTTTTTAACTATAAGTCTATATACTTAAAAGAAAAGTTAATATATACTTATAACTACTAGAAAGTTAGCTAGTTAAAAAAAGTAAGAAATTAGCTTTAAATCCTTTAGTAATAATAGTTTATTTTAGTAATAACTAAGCTTACTTTATAAAAAAAAGTATTAAACTTAATAGTAGCTACTATAGTAATAATAACTATAATAAAGTAAGTAGCTATAAAAGTATTTAATATAATAAAAGTAGCTATTATTATAATTTATTAAAAAAAAGTAAGGAAAATAGTAATCTTTTTAGACCTTTACTTAGCTAAAAAGCTTTTATATTATAGGTCTAAATATATAAAAAATAAAAAATAAAAAAGTTTAAAGCTATATATAGCTAGCTAGTATATACTTTTAAGTAGGCTAGTAAGTTATATAGGCTTTTTTAGGCCTTATAATTTATAGTATAATAATTACTACTTATTAAAAAAAGTCCTTACTACCTTTAGTAACTACTATTACTATTACTATTACCTTTATTTTAGCCTTTATTATAGCCTTTACTTTAGTCTTTATTTTTATTATAGCCTTTACTTTAGCTTTTATTTTCTTTATTACTTTAGTTAGTTACTAGCTAATTAGTAATTAAATTATCTTTATTTAGCTTACTACTATAGTTACTTTTACTATAGTAACTACTTTTATAGCTACTTACTTTACTATAACTATTATTACTATAGTAGCTACTACTAAGGTTAGTACTTTCTTTTATAAAGTAGACCTAGTTACTACTAAAATAAACTATTACTACTAAAAAATTTAAGGCTACTTTTTTACCTCTTTTAACTAGCTAACTTTCTAGTAGTTATAAGTATATATTAACTTTTTTTTTAAGTATATAGACTTATAGTTAGAAAAAATAAAGTTAATATATATTTTATAAAGTAAGGCTCTTCTAAAAGCTATACTTACTACTAAGGCTAGCCTCTCTTTTTTTAAGAAAAAAGTAGTAAAAAAGTAACTATTTTCCTTATAAAGGAAGTAGCTCTCCTTAGTAGAGGTAGATTTACTAGAGGCTACTACTAGTTAAGATTTAAGGTGTAATTATTATAAAGTAAAGTAAAAAGGCGTTATTACTATACCTACTTTTTAGGATTAATAAGTATAGTAGTAAGCTTTAGTAATAGGTAGGCTAGTAGATTACTACTACTTACTTAGTTATACTACTATTTATTATAATTTATTAAGAAAAAAAGAAGGTAGAGAAGATAGTAATCTTCTTAGACCTTTAATTAGCTAAAAAGCTTTTATATTATAGGTCTAAATATATAAAAGATAAAGAAAAAAAAGGTCTATAAAGCTATATATAGCTACTAGCGTGTGCTTTTAAGTAGGCTAGTAATTATATAGGCTCTTCTAGGCTATATAATTTATAGTATAATAACTACTTACCTTAACTTAAAACTACTTTAATATAATATAGTAAATATATTTATTTATATTATTATTAATAAGGTAGTATTTATAAAGATATCTCTAGGCTACTAAATTACTAGCTAGATTCTCTAGCTACTAAAAGTGCTATATAGGCTTTAGTAATTACTTTTACTATAGTAAAAGTACTTTAAAAAAAGACTTACTATATAAGGCTTTTACTAAGTGCCTAGTAGGAGTTACTATTAAAAAAAGAGTTATATTATATTATTGTTTTATATTAATAACTATATACTAGGCTATTACTATATAAGTAAAGTATAAGTAAGTAATAAAATAGTAGCCTTTTAGTAATAATACTACCTTAAAGATAGAAGTCTACTATAATAGTTCTTTAGCCTTAAGGTAATTTATAACTAAAGTAACTACTATTTCTAGCTTTTATAAGTAGTATAATATAATAAAGTAACTAAACTATTACTTATTAATAGATAATATAATAAGTTATTACTTATAATAAAAGCTAAGCTACTACTTAGTAAATATATAGCCTTATAATAAGAGGTTTAATTAATATAAAAGAAAGTAAAAATAATTATTTATATAATAGTAATAACTTAGCTAGATATTATCTTTATAGCTAACTAACTTACTTACTTAAACTAGTATCTAAATCTAAACTACTAAAAGGCTATAAGTTATATACTTAGATATTTTTATTAAATATAATCCTTTTACTTTAAATATAAAGTAATATTAAGTAGTAAAGATAATATATTAGAGGTTACTTTAGATATATTATTTACTAATAACTTACTAGACTATTATAGCTTATAAGTATATATACTAAAGCTATTTAAAGTGCTTATCTCTTAGTAAGCTAATAAGTAAAATATAGTAATAATATTAACTACTAAAGCTAAATTACTAATACTATTATTTATTATAAAAGAGGTACTTTTTACTAATAGATTAACTACTATACTAGGTATTAAACTATTAACTTAACTAAAAAATAAATTATTACTTAATAAGTAAGTAGCTACTAAATAGTTACTAACTATTTATATTAGTTATAATAATACCTAGACTATTAAGCTTATTACTAAGAAGCTTATTTAATTATAAATAAGGCTATAGTATATAAATATTTATAACTACTAGCTATATTAAGAAGTAGTAGTAAATTAAATTACTATTAAATATAAAAAGTCTACTAAATTAACAGCTAATAGATTAATAAAGACGCTTAGTATACTATAATTTACTATATTTATAGCTTAATTAAATATAAGTAACTAATATATATACCTTAAAGTAAACTAATAATAAGAATTAGTTAATAATAAAGTAAAGCTTTACTACTAAATAAAGAAAAAAAAGTATAAGATATTAAAAGATAATTAATAAGTAAATAGGCTATATATAGAGGATATTTAGTATAAGCTTTATAGTAATTAATTATGTTACTAGTACTAAGGGGGTGTATTAAATATAGTAGAATTATATATAAATTTACTAGTAAATATATAGTTACCTTATAGTAAATTACTAGGGAATAAGTAGTAAAATTATCTTACTTTAATAGTAATTTTACTAGTAATATTACTAAGATTAGCCTAGGATTTCCTAACTAAGAAATAGAGGGATTTTCCTATTTTTATAGGATTTTACTATAGCTATATAATATATAATAGAATTAATTAATTAACTATTATAATCCTTATAATTTAATAACTCTTTTCTAAGAGATAAATATATAGATTATTATTTTTTCTTATTTTAGGTAGAGAAATCTATTGAAGAAATAACTAGTGTATTTATAACTAATTACCTTATATTACGCCTATACGTATATAGCTAATTTACCTACTTTAATAATAGGTTATTATTATTATTATATATAGATAGGTAGGTAAATAGGTAGGTAGTTAGATTAACTCTAGAAAAACAAAGAGGATATAGTAGACCTGTATATAGTTATTTAACTAATTAGAATATTTAAATATATCTATTATTTAATATAAATAATTGTTAATTAAAGTGTATTACTTTAGGGACTGTAGGCTGCCCTATAGATATGTCTGCCTAGTAACTACTAAGACCCTACTCTATAACTTAGGCTACCTATAAAGTTAGGCCACCCCTAGATAAGAAAGTAATAAGAGATAAGTGTTCTAACTTAACTATTTTTTACTATCTTAACTATATAATAAAAAATATTAGAAGTAGAATAGTGGTTTCTAATAAGACTAATATATAGTAAATTAAATTTACTATAATTCTTTTTTAGCTCTTTATAGCTACTTATATAAAAGCCTTTATTTATAAGAGTAGATAAAGTAAAGTAAGTAAATCTAGATATAGAATTAATATAGAATTTTAATACTATATATTAACTATAAAATAAACTCTATTTAAAATTCTATCGCTTTTGGACTTATATCTGATTTTTAAAAAATTGCTAAATCTGTGAATTTAGTGTGAATTTGGCTAGAATTTGGTGTGATTTTGCCTGGCCCGACTTTGGGGGTGGCCCGAGTTGTAGGGTGGGGTCTTACCCGTCCGGCCCTATCTGACCACGGGAACCACGGGCAATGCAGACTAGGGGCCCCGCGAGACCTGGATGCGGCCGCGGGTGGTGGGGGGGCATGGCTGGCGTGGAGCGAGACAAGAATGTGTATGATCAATTTCAGCTGTCATGAGTACTTGGCAATATATTTCCAGGAGCTTCGGCTACCCAACCTAAGTTGATAATAACAGCTAGGGAATTTGCGTTACCCGTTCCCATGCTGCCTGCCCATGACAAACTCAGCGTCCATCAGCTCCGAAACCTTGTCAGCCAGGTCTTGCACAGTCTCGGACCTAATGATTTCGTGGAAGGGTAAGTCCACAAATAAGTATTGAGTGATCCAGTCTCTCAGCTGACTGGTGTTTAGCGAATCCAGTCCAAGCTCGTCAAGGATTGTAGAAGGGCGAAGCTCGATGCCTGGGCGAGCGAGTGACTCCGACAGGACATCAATCAGAACCTTTGTGATAAGGTCAACAGTTGCCCTCTTGCGCAGCTGACCTGGATCTGTTCTGGCAATGCGGACAATAGTTTCAAGAGTATCCTCTTGTTGCAAGTCTTTGCTCACGTGGCGCTCATTGTTATAAGTATGGGCCCCACCCATCCGGGCATCTCGTTTCCAGAGCACATGGGTGGATGGGTCCGCGATAGGTCGCTTGGTCCAAAGACCGAGGACAATTTGAGTCTTGTCCCCTTTGTTGTTGCTTGACCCTTGGGGCCGAGAATGCAGAATACTGGTTTCAAGAGCACCTAGAAGGTCTTGCTCGTTCAGGATGCAGCACCCGTCAGCCTCGGCTTTGCGAACTATGCCGTCCATCCGAGCGGCAACGCCGACATCTCCCATGACACCAATGTCAACTACGGAGGCGGCTAGCCCCATGCCATGTCGATAATGTGCGAAACCATCCAGAAATGTGTTTGCGGCGTTGTAGCTGAGTTGGCCAATTTGGCCGACAATGCCACTCAAAGAAGAAAACATGACGAAAAAATCAAGGTCATGGTCCAAGAGTGCCTCGTGGAGTCGGAGAGTGCCATCTACCTTTGCCGCGATGCTTTCCACCCAGAACTGCAAAGTCATTTTCGATAAAGCGCGGTCCTGCTCTGATTTTTAGTATTGGCCTGCATTTGGAACTGATCTTCGGGGAAGGGAGGGTACATACGCCTAACACCATAGACATTTGGAAAACACCAGCGATGGGTTTTCCTGCCGCTCTAATGGTTCGGATTAGGTCCTCTGGGTTGACGACGCTGCCTGCCACTGTCTTCACATCACAGCCTTGACTGCGCAGCTCGCCCAGGAAAGCCGAGGTGTCCGGACCCTCTCCGGCCGAGCGTGAGAGGAATATAAGTTCTTTGGCTCCTTTTTCCACCATCCACGTTGCGACAGTGCGGCCCAGTCCGCCAAGACCTCCAACAAGGATATAAGACGCATCAGGCCGGAAGCAGAGCCCCGTCGCTAATCCTGACATCGGGAGCTGCTTACGCGTTTTTTCGGTTGGGAGCCTGAGAACCGCATGGCCGAAGTCAAAAGAAGTGGCTTGGAGTGCTTCACGATGCTGTTCGGCTTCAAAGGTTTTGCCGCTAGCAAATGGTAGCTTATAACCCTGCGACTCGTGCAAAGCTTTTGCTATCAGCTGAGGCTCGGCTTGTAGTAATTGGTGAACCTGGACGAGGCGGTAGGCCTGGGAACCCTGAAGGGGCGGTGCTGCTTCCTTTACCGAATGAGGTGGCTCTGACAACACGTCCAGGAATGTGCCGGATGAGGATAGACAGCGTAACAGCAAGTTGCGTGACTCTTGGCCCCCAAAAGCGATGATGTAGTCAGCCCGCAGGTTGCTTAGAGGGCCATTCTCCAAATCCCCATCAGACAGAATAAAAGGGGAGGGGATCTGAAGGCCGTTCTCGAGAAGGGACCTGTGGGAAGATGACTGGATAGTGAAGTACAAGTTTGCCTCAATCATCTTTAGTTGCTGCACAGTCGCCAGAAATGCAAGACTCTTGACGAATGGTAAGAGGATAGTCTTTAAGTCAAGCCTTGGTTAGCAGCCAGAACCAGCGGTGTTGGATCATCGCACACGACCTCACTTACCGCTCCTTTCTCAATTTTCCCAAATTCCACAACGCATAGGTAGGCAGTCACGCGAGCAAGGGGCAAGGAAGCGGCATCCTCAAGTGATTCGTCGTCGGAAAGACGAAGACAGTTCGCGGATGCGATGTCCAGGTGGCTCGCAACAGCGCCATTTGCCAGAAAGGCAACCCTATCTCCAACGTGGAAGTCTTGCACGCCACTGCCCACCTCTTTGACGATGCCAGCACCCTCTTGGCCTAAAGATAAGAACCTGGTATCGATGGTGGCCCTGGCCAAGGTCAAGTCCTACCAGAAGAGTCGCTTAGCCGGCGAGTACACGGGTATGAAATGGAGGTTGATGAGCTGTAAACTTACATGTTTGCTAACCGATGCCACTTCTACCTCAACCCTGATCTCATCTGGGCCGACAGCGTCAGGCAGTGGATAGTTTACCCATTGCAAAGAGCTGACATCCTGAGGCTTTCCAAGGGCAAGTTTTGCGAACGACTTTGACCCAGACCCCTGTGACGCGCAGAGAGAAAGCTCTTCTTCTGTTGTAGTCCATTGCAACCTCGGTACCTTGAAGGAATCGCCTTGAACGATGGCTATTTCGGCATCTGGAGGCCCAAAGACATCACCGAAGCGTCTGTGCGGCAAGCTCCTGAGAATTCGTAACAGAGCCTTGCTGATAATCTTTGGATCGCCTGCCTTGGTGTCTACCTCGATCACAGTAATGTCGTCTTTCACCTCGTGATGCAATGTACGCGCAAAGCCATGGATCATAGCGTAACGTGCGTCTTTGCAGTCTCCCTGGTGACAGGGGGATGTTATCCAAACCATCGGGCGTTGTGACTTGAGCAAGAGCTCGATAAAGCTCATGAAAACTACAAAGGCCTCGGGGCTGTTGGATAAGTTGTAGGGGTACGGGCCAGCCAGATCTAGAAAGAATACCAAAGGATCTTTTCCGGGGGGGATGTTGTCCATGGCGGTTTTCTGAAACGTGATTGAAGTGGTTGATAGGTCCGACTTGAACTGTTCGACAAGCATGTATTTCTCATTGGGCTCGATGATGTGGATGTGCTGAGGGACGTCAGCCAGCAAGGGTCGTAAAGTTAGCGGCGATCTAAGCCTGTCACTTTCGTTTTTCCAGGATAGGTCAAAACCGGCGTGACTGAGTGCTGACAGAATATGCGATTCCTTGGGCTCGGACTCTTTGGTAAAGGCTACTCCTTCGTCGTCTGTTGTGCCCGTTAGTATTTCTCTGTCTTCTCCGAGGTTCCAACCTTACCTTGGAGTATCTCAAACAGGATGAGCACACCAGCCCCGGTCGGTCGAAGCAAAGTTTTCACCAAAGTGAGGTACTCCTCAAGCTTCTCTGTCAAACCTTGGGACGCCTAGTGACTGGGGTCAGCGATGCGTATGAGAGACCGGCTGGTTGTCCCATCTAGTGTTACTCACATTGTTGCTGATAATAACATCATAGCCATGGATGTTTGACGAGTCGTTGGCCACCGATGGCCAGGATTTGACTTCGAGGCCATCGACGTCTCCCAAAGATTCTTTCGCCTTTTCACATCCTTCTGAGGACAAGCCTGCGTATTGGTACTCAGAAAACATTTGGCGACCTTTGGTTGGCCGGAGATGCTTCAAAAGCCATTCGGTCGTCGTTGTGTCTGAGCCTGGACCAATTTCCAGGATCCTCAGCTGTGGATTTGTGTGCGTGAGAACGCTCATAACCTTTGCTAGGTACTCTTCCGAAGTCCCTTGAACCTCATGAAATGGGTAAAACGTTGCCGAGTCATGCCACTTTACTGTACTCAACAGAGGCATTTCAACAGTGGACTTGACATGATTAACTGTCGGAGTCGCCTCAATGCCGCTCATAGTCATGAGCTCCCGCCCATCGTTCGTGTAAGCACAAACTGTCCCCGAGAGCTTCCCGTCCAGAGTTGACACTTCTGCTGTTCCCGTAGCCCAGAAACTCATGTTGCTTTCGTGGCGACAGATAAAGATATGTCTGACAGATGTAGGCCTGTATCCGTACTTGGCATGTCGAGGCAGACCATGGCAATACGCTATACCCATCATTTGCATGCACTGGTCGGTTGCTGATGGATGGATGAGATAATGTCCCGTAGGTTCATTGTTCAAAGAATGTACGCAGGCTGTTGCTGCCATCTCAGAGGGGCTCGCCGTGATATTGTCAATGCCTCGAAATGTGAGACCGTATGTGTAGCCTCGACGCTGCACGGAATCGTACCAGAACTTTGAAGATATCGCGCGCGGAAATACGCTTCTCTTGATATTCCTTAGAGGCCGATGGGGAAACGGACCTGCCCGTATCAGAGCGTGGCACTGCTCTGTCCATATGTTGTTCTTCCAGGATGTGATTTGAACGCTGTAGGAGGTTGCATCCCCATCGCCGAGACGTCTCAACCTGGTATGGATCTCGACTGGCGTGCCAGGATCCAATTGCAAGGGCTTAGTCACGATGAAGTCTCTGGCCTCAAAGGAGTCCAAAACTCCACCTGGTGTGACCTGGCGTAGAGCTTCTTCTGCTATCGAAAGGTATCCCGTAAAGGGAAAGATGCAAAGACCGTCGATGACATGATCAGCCAACCAAGGAACATCTTGAATGTTCAGCACCTTACGCCAGGCCGGCTCTAAAGCGCTTGTTTCAAACACACGACGGCCAAGAAGATCGTGCATAGGAAATTTGCTTTCCTGGTAGGCCTTCATCAAGCGGTGCTCTGCTGTGAAAGACTCGTCGTGAGCCCATGTATACGGAGGCACATCCGCAAGAGTCCTGCCTGGAGGTGTAAAGGCGCTGTAGTCCATGTTGACATGCTCGCAGAATAGCCTCCCAGCAACTCTAAGCAAGCTACCGTCGTTGCTCTTCGGCTCTAGTGTCGGTACCCAGGACGCAGTCATGTCAGGGAAATCGCCCAAGATCTCTTTAATGGGGCCTTGGAGAGCCGGGCGGGCGCCAATTTCCACTATCACTGGGTGAGCGGCCTGGCTTCGATTAGATCCCAGTGACTCCAGTAGGCCTCTCAGAGCATTATGAAATCGAACGGGCTGAACCAGACTTTGATGCCAGTATTTGGCATCAGCAAGAACAGTGGGATCAGCGACGCGTCCTCCTGTGACGCTAGAGAAGAATGGCACTGGAGCCGCGGTCGAAGTTGATTGTACGAAGGGGCGGATTGCCTTTTCATACTCTGGGCCACATGGCAGCATATGAGCTGCGAAATTGTCAGCACCTCAGGGTTGTGTGTTAGGGGAAATTGGGTACATCGCACTTACGTGAGTGGTAGGCAAAGCCGATATTGAGGGTCTTGGCCAAGATACCGTCGGCCTTAACTTTGCCAACAGTAGCTTCAACTGCCGACTGATCACCAGAAATTGTGGTCCTAGACTGGCTGTTCTCACAACCGACAACGACTCCATCAACCAAATAGTTGGCTATCTTATCAGAGCCGAGCATCACGGCTGCCATGGTGCCTTTTTGCTCCGCAATTCCGGTACGCTTAGGAACTGTGCCTCGAAAGTACGCTATAATAATAGCCGTCTCTGCAGTTAGAACGCCCGCAGCATAGGCCCCTGCGATCTCTCCACTCGAATGACCACTGATAGCGTCAGGGAGAACGGACCAACTCCGAAGAACATCCGTGATGCCGATCTGAACGGCAGTGCAACAGGTTTGTGCGTATTCAGAATCCTCAAAACGGCTTTGAGCCTTGTCCTTGACTAACTCGGCCTCGATGGTCCAAGAAGGCCTGAGATGTTGTGGTAGTTGGTTTCTGAGCGCCGTGTCTAATCTCCGAATGCATTTGAGGAATATCGGACTGGTTTCAACCAAAACCTTGCCCATTGTGGCCCAATGTGTCCCCTGGCCGTTGAAGACAAAGACGACCTGTCTTGTCTTTGGCTTAACAACATGACCACAATTTTCTGGTTCTGCGCTTTGACTCTTGTTGTTGGCAATAATGAAAGACCGATAAGCCATCTTGGATCGCCGGATCCCCAGTGTGTAAGCCAGATCCGCCGTGTTGGGCGACCTTTCCCGAATATATTGCATATAGGCCTGTTGTAGTAGCTCAAGAGATTTTGGGTTTGATGCCGATAACAATAGTAAATGGGACTCTTCCGAGCTAGTGGTGTTGATATGGCTATCTTTGTTTTCATAGGCTTCCAAAATGACCTGAGCCAGAAGCTGTCAGTTTCCATTGCGAAGCAGTCCGTCCAAATCTAGGGGTAGCCGGAGTAGACTAACATGTGTGTTGGTGCCACCCATACCAAAAGCATTAACACTGATTCTCTTACACCTGTCCACAGGAAAAGGTTGTACCTTCGTCGGAACCTTGATCAGGCCGTTGGCCCAAGAAACTATACGTTTGTGTATCAGTAGATGGTATTTGACAAACAATATCTTTGATAAGATGCGCCGTGGAAATGCTCACTATTTGGATTGGGCTTCTCAAAGTTGGCATTCGGTACAATGGTTTCTCGCTCAAGCATGAGAGTCGCCTTGATAATGCTGGTCAAGGCAGCGGCGCCCTCCGAGTGCCCGAAGTTGGGCTTGGCCTAAAGGCGGAATCGTCGAATTATATTAGCAGGGCCCTCTAGGGTAAAGCAGAAACCAGGGAACAAGGTGAGCTTCTACTATGTCATTGGACTTACGCTACCGATGAGTATGCCGTGTTCCCCGAATATCCTTTCGACGGCCGCAACCTCGATGGGATCTCCCACAATTGTCCCTGTGCCGTGACATTCGAAAAATGCAGTCTTAGAGAAGTCTCTAATGCCAGCAATATCATAAGTGTGTCGAATGAGAGATTCCTGCGCGTGTCCATTGGGTATCAACATGCCGGATCCAGAGCCATCATGCTGAGTAGCTGTGGATCGAATGATAGCGCGGATGGGATTTCCATCTCGCACCGCATGAGAAAGCCTTTTGACATAGATGGCGTTGACTGCCTCGCCGCGCCCAAGCCCGTCACAGTCAGCGTCAAACGTCTTGCAAATGCCCTGCGGAGAGACCGTAGCGCCCACAGTGCCAAATGAACCCTTGGTGGCAATGGGGCCTGACAAAAACATGCTACAACCAGCGATGATGGCAGAAGAACACTCGCCGGACTTGACAGCCTGTTCAGCTAGGTTCAGAGCTACCAATGTCCCGGAGCACCCGGTCCTGATGGTCATACTAAGATGAGTTCATGCGTCAGGATCTTGTCATGCGCCACACGTTATAAGTACCAGACGCTTTTACTCACCTAGGGCCTCGGAAGTCGTACACATATGAAATTCTATTGGACAGCATAAAATCCCATTTTCCAGCGGGGTAATGATCAAAGTATTGTGTGTCACGTTCCATTTCAGTGGTCCAATCCTCTGCAAAAGAGCCCACATAACAACCAACAGCTTTGCCCTGCCAATTCACCTCCCCAGCGTTCTCAAGGCACTCCCACGTGATCTCCAAGAGCAATCGCTGAGCTGGATCCATCTGTTCGACTTCTTTCCGACTGAATGGAAAGTGGCATGTATCGAAACGATCCAAATCGACATGGTCTAGGATGTAGGCCTTCTCGAAATGCATTGTTCCTGGTCGCGGGTGCCGACTATAATATCCTTCCACGTTGAATCGGCTGCCGGGGATCGGAATGGATGCACAACGCTTTTGCAAAAGTAGCTCCCAGAGTTGTTCTGAGTTGCTTACGCCCCCGGGAAGTCTCATGGCCATGCCACAGATGACGACGGGGTCATCATCCAAGGTGACCATATTATGACAACCATCGCTCGTTTCCATATCGTTGGATGGCTTGTGAGTTGCCATGATGTTACTCGGAGGCTGAATATTGATGGACTTTTACGCTCAGATATGTAAATCTCAGTAAGAAGATATATCCAAAACGACTGGCGACCTAATTTAATTCCAGTAGTCAACATGGCATGGCTATTTATGCCCAGTCAACGAAATGTGATTGACACGCCATGAAACGGCCAGTTTGCCAATTCTACTGGTGACCCGTATGCAAAGACAGGCCCGATTTAGTTAGGTGAGGCCTTCGGAACTATCTGCCCTCATAGGCTACTTTGTCCTTCCATAACATCACTCTCGTAAATATACTCCCCTAAGGCTCCCAAGTTATTCCCTGGAAGCGAATTGTTGAGACTCAACTAGGTTGCAACCCACGCAAGCTTCTAAATCTACATTTTGAAATCATCTGCAGGGGCTAAGTGGCAGAGCTAGTTAAAACTAATTTGTCTTCAGGAATCGATTCATCACCTTCGTTAGATATCAAACACTGAACCGTCTAAACACAACCGACATAAAGCAAACCGCCTCTCTCGTGAGAAACATCAAAGAACCAGGAGTGAAGTGTTAGGGTAAAGTTAATAAGTTGAGCAAAATGCTATCTAAGTTATGACCCACATAACCTTCTGGTTCTAACCTCAACCATCTGGAGCTAGATCTCGGAGCTCAGAGCTAGTTCACATCAGCTTGCTGTTAAAACCTAGTTTGTCATTTCAACTAAAAGTCGAAAGCTAGTTTTGCGGGGTAGATTCAATAACTGCATATCTAATAATCTTCGGTCACTAGGAGCGAATCTGCCATTGCCGCGGTATTCTATATTCTTTCACGATATATACATATAATTACAATTTCTAGAAAGTCTAGATTGCTAACTGTCTTAAAAATTAATTCTCGTGTAGGTCAGTGCCTTAATGCTTCAAAGTCTCTCCTGACCATTATACTTCGCAGTCTATATATTAAACAAACACCTATATACGTAATGCCCGCTGCTGTAGAGTTTATCTGTAACATCGTGAGGCTAAAAAACAATTAGAATGCTTATACATCTATGAGGAGTCATACACCCATTTCTGAAATCAGAATTTCCATCTTTAAGATCAAGCCTCGCTATAGTTTGTTAGTAGCAACTAGCAGGTAAGCGATGTAAAACTTTAGAACATTGCTTGGAAGACTGAGACTCCAAAACCTAGGTGACTATACTTTTAGTTAAGAAGACGATGCCATTGCAGTAGGGATGCACAGAGATGGGGCTCAGTAAAGTTCACTGTTGTTGCAACTTTACTGTGAATTTGTGGTGTTTCTCTTTGCATCCACAGACCTCTCTCTGCCTTGTTGCCTCTCCAGGGACAAATCAACGAGTTTGCAGCGGAGGAGTGTGGACAGAGTAGAGTTGATGGAGTGATAAAAACTGGGAACCGGTGATAGATAGATCCAAAGGTTAAAGCACAAATGATGAAACACGGGGTGCCGCATCGCCCGATACTTTTGGCTAGTTCCCACCCCTAGTTTGGTATCTTCACGGGTGGTCGGGTGGATTATCCAAGAAGCAGTTCTTCGGACATCAGACTTCGCTAACCCTGACTGTTAAGATCTTGGGGAAACATTCCGAGTGCTACACCGGGTCGAAGATGGCATCCTTTCGACTTATTATATACCTAGTTATGTGCGATTATGAGCCGCACATCGTGATACACCTATTTTGTAAGAATTGCAAGCTCGCTTAAAATACACAGTAGAGTGTTAGTTTCTCTTGCGCAGACTTGAAGAGTGTTGGTTGGCCTATGCTCTCCGCCTCTTTATACACACATCAGCATTGCTAGTAGACATAGCGTAATATCCACAGAACACGTCGAAAGATGACGAATTCTCAGCAGCATCATGCTTGGTATGTATTCCCGATATGGGGGCACATTACCAGTTCGATGTCTCTGATTCTCGAAATGCTACGAGTGAATCCCGCCTTAGTCGTGACATATGTCACTCACCAATCTGTTGGTATGTGGAAGGATCTGCACACACTTTACTCTTCAACAATCGCGACTTTTGGAGTTGAGTGTTAAGACCCCACACATCACTAATCAGAAGGCCTGATGTAATAGATTTCACTCGTTATCTCGATATGCCACACGACCGCTTTCGTATTGTGACGTGCGGCAATACTGAGTAAGTAGAGAATGCAAGCTCATAGAGCTGACCGTTTGATAAATTAACGTCACAATATTGATGGCGAGCCGTCTAGCATCTTCAAGAACTCTCAGGAAAATCCTGTGACACACATCGTCTCCCAACTTTCCCAGTGTTGGATAGAGACTCTTCAAAAGCTATGCGATGACTCCGGGTGCGCATGGCCTAGACCCACTGCGCTGATGCTGGACCATACTGGTCCGCTTCCCACGCTGCCTGTGGCCAAGCAAATTGTTGGCCTTGAATGCAAGACTTTCATGTACTGGCCAGGCAGTGCAGCACGTCTTTATTCGTACCTCGCACCTTCGAATAAGGGGGGTTTCAGCGACTGGGAGGCGACCGTCGACAAGTATTACATGGATGAAACTCTTCGTATGGGGAGAGATAGAGGTGAAATAGCGGAGGCGGTATGTGTCACAATTTCGTCCACTTTTGAGAGGGTGTATGATTGGTACCCTAATCAAGGAACGACAAGGTCTGCACCGCAAAGAACGGAACGGATAAGTTGATTGGGATGACCATTTCCATCCCCGGACTGAAGGATATGTACGACTACGAACGAGAATTTGGCGAAGTACCCATGCGTTCAGGTTGGGCTCCCCAATCGCTCTTTGTTTAGCAGCTATTAGGGGTAAGGGGCTTTTCTTTGCTGACAATATCAACAGTCGTCTCTGGAGTACTACAAGAGACCACCAGCCTCGTAAAATCCACAGACGCTATAATATGCGCTTCGGCCGTTGCACTGGAAGGCGAAACGCTGACTGCATGCAAGAAATTTGCAGCCGTGTACCCTGTGGGCATTCAGATTCCACCACGCGGGTGGTTGAAGAATACCGAGCAACCGGTCATCCACGACGAGAAACTACGCATGTTTCTTGATGGCAATGACAGTGGAAGCGTGATTTTGATATCTTTTGGGTCAGTTGGACTTTCCTTGTCTCCAAGAAGCACCACTACGAGGTATCGGTCGGTCCATCTAACCTGTTGGATAGCTCCATCGTATTCCCCACCAACCTCAGCGCTTTGTGGATCCTGACATCCACCCTCGAGAAGATTGGATACCCGTTTGTCCTGGTTCTTGGTGGACTGCTTGTGAATGCAAAGGGGTATGCTACTGACCTCGCTCGTATTCGCGCTGGCGGAATCGGGTTTGTTTGCGAGACATGGGTCGATCAATTGGCCGTGCTTCAACACCCTGCTGTTGGCTGGTTAGTTGCACATGGAGGCTTCAATTCGGCAGTCGAGAGTTTGGTTCAGGGCATCCCACTATTTGGATGGCCATTGGCCCCGGGCGATAATGCCATTAACGTGGCTATGCTTTCGACCAGGGATAAGCCTGTGGCGTTCGAGTTCATGCAGATCAGGACGGGTAGCGCCAAAGAAAAGCCTATGAGAGGAGGTCCTAGGATAACTGGCACTGATGAGAGTATAAGGCGCGAGATCGAGGACATAGTTTCGCGGATGAAGGGACCAGAGGGGTCAGTATTAAAGGCAAATGCTGAGCTGCTTGCTGCAGAGTTGAGGTTGGAGAGGTATGGGGCTGCTAAAAAGGTAGTGAGTGAACTGGCCTTGGTCTAGCGCCCGTCCACAGTATAGCACTGTAAGACCGATATCGATATTCCTTCCGGCCACCCTGGATCGAAATAGTTGGTTTGCTAGGTGTGTTTTCCTGCATGATGCCAAAGGCTTTTCGTTCCTAATGAAGTGGCAAATGTCATGAGTGACCTGGCTCTGAATTACAAAGCATTGTAGATGGTTAATAACTGACTTCACTAAACTTGACGCAGGCATTACAAACTGCTACAGACAAGGCGAGCTGCTACATGTTGGTCGTCGACTCGACCGGGCTCTTACGCGAGACTTGCGCTTGTGGCTGCCTCATGTCCTCATCCAAAAGTATGTGTTTCCATCGCATGAGTCGACGATCCCCCCCCAACTTCCCTCCTACATACCTCTTTTTCGCACGCACTGTTAGTACGTGCGCGTGCACCACCACCTTAAACACTAACATTACCCCTAACCCTGTTGGAATAACAATATCACATGATTGTACGACGCCTATGGGGCAATTGATTGTAAGACGCCTATGACTTATTTATAGGATTGTTATTGTCAAATCGTAGGGATTGTAATTATTGGTTATCACTACAAAGGGATATCCCAGGTATCACGTATTAATTTATAATCAGGATGTAGTTGTATTGCTTGTGTTATTGTATCTAGACTTATAGCACCCTGTTGTAGTATACCCTCTATAGTAGGGGAAGGAAGGGATACTGCCAGGTGAGGCGGTATGTCACGTGAATATTACGTGACCTACCTCCCTAGAGCATACCTACTATATACTAACACTAGTAACTTTCTATTTAAGTAAAAGCTACTAGTGCCTTAGCTATCTAGATTAGCTTTAAAAAGCCTAAAAACATAATAAAAACAAAAGTCTTAAAAGTATTAATATACCTATATAGTACAGAGGTGCGTTTTAAACCACTATACTAGAAATGCTAAGACCACCCTATGTTAGTTGATAAGGATAATTACAGGGGTTAACACCTAAATAAATTACTACTAACATTTTAATAATACCTACCTAGAACTTCTAATTAATATCTACTAGTATAACGCCCCTCCTTATATTTATTACCACTATTAAGAGTAATAATAGCCTTAATATAGGCTAGCAGCCTCTCTATCTAGGCCTAGATTTACTCTTAAGGTAAGGCCTACTAGCACTATTACTATACTCTTTAAGCTATAGCCTAGTTAACTAAGGCACCTTTCCTTATTATAAATTACTTTATCTAGGGCTAGTAAGGCTTAAGAGGGTTAAGATTAAGGCTATTTAACACAGCCTTCCTAGCAGCAATTATAGTTCTAATAGGATAAAGCTAGGCTATAGTAGTATTATAAAGTAATATAGTGTAAAGGTAAAGTGTAATAGGAGAGTAGTAAAGTAAGATAAATAATAATAAGGAGCTAAATAAATAACATAAGATAAGATAAGTAATAAATAAGAGGTATATTTATTATTAACCTTTTTTTTATAAAAAGTTACTTACTAAAGAGATATATACTTAAGGTATATATAATATATTATATATATATTAGGTATTTAGTCCTTACTATTTATTTATCTCCTAACTATAGGCACTTACTACTTTATTTTATAATAAGTGCCCCCCCTTAAAAAGACCTTATTTTCTTTTACTAAATACTTTAAGAGCTAATTAAGAAAGTAATAGCTACTATTTTCTTATCTCCTTAGTATTATAGCTTAATATCTTAAGGTCTTTTATTTATATCTTAACCTTACTATTTACTTATTATTATTATTACTTAAGTTAATAGCTCTAGTCTAGTGCTTTTTAGTTTATAAGCCTATAAGGCTACTAAGCTTTTTTACTAGTTAAGATTACTTATTACTTTTACTACTTAAGCTTATATTACTAATAACACTTTAGGTAATAGTATATATCTTTTACTAAAAGTAAAGTATTTTTATAAGTAAAGTAACTTAATTTTATAACTATTTAAAATCCTTAGCCTTAAACTTATTAAAAATATTAAAATTATTTATATTATAGTTAAGGTTCTTAACTTTATTTTTAATAGTATTAATTTAGTTTTTAATATTATTAATTTAGGCTACTTATTAGTAAATCTTTTTAGCCTTAATATATAAGCTTTTTCTAATAGCCTTATTAATATTACTTTATACTACTATAGCTACTTTAGCCTTATTAATAGCTATTACTAAGGTAGTAGTGTTTTTTATATTTTTATAAATTAACTTAGTGTACTTATTAACTTTAGTAGTAAGGTTAGTAACCTAGTCTTCTAGCTAGTTAATTAGGTATAATTAGCCCTATATATAGTAAGTATACTAAATTTCTAATATAAAGATATAGTTTAAGTACTAAATAAGTAAGAGGGTACTTATAACCTTAAAATTACTTTACTTAAGTTAGTATAAAATATAAAGCTAATTAATACTATATGACTAAGGAGTTCTTTAGACTATAGTTTACTTTTATTATAATTAGTAAGGATAGTGTTTATAAGGGCTATAATTTACTATTAGAAGTACTTATCTAAGGTTAAAGAAGTATATAACTATTTAGTATTAAAGCTTTATTAGCTTATATAAAAGCACTATACCTAGACCTTAGTCTCTTTATATAGTATTTAGTTACTACTACTATAAAAGGCTTTATTAAGGTATATAATTACTTTTTTTTTAATAAGGATTATTAACTTTTTAGTAGTAAATATATTTTTATATAAGGTAATAGGTGCTTTTACCTTAGCTACTATAGTAACCTTTTTTACTATTTTATTCTTAGCCTTCTTAATAGTGCTTTATTTAGTTAATAGTATACTATTTTAATTAAGTATATTAAGGTATTCCTTAATATATTTATAAAGCTTATTATATTTCTTTTATTACTTAACTATTTCTTATTACTAAATATATTTATTAGCCTTTTTAGTCTTATTATAAATATTATCTAGAAGTTTAATTTCTTTAGTTAGGACTTTAAACACCTTAGAGTTTTTACTACTTACTTTATTATTATTAAAGTTAAGGTTAAGATCTATATTACTAGCGTCTTTATTACTATAGTTAGGGTCCTTTATAGTAGCCTTATTATTTTAGCCTTCTTTACTTATACTACTTATACTAATATCTAGTTAGTTATTATCTTAAGCTAAAAGATTAATAAAGGTAAAGCTAGGTCTTATAGTGCTACTACTATACTTCTTTATAGGCTGCTAATTACTAGTAGCACTAGCCTAAGTAAAGTAGTTAATATACTTAAATATCTTATTATTATTAATATTATTATTAATAGATTTACTAGAGTTAAAGGTATCTTAATTAAGGACGTCTTTAAGTAAGTTAAATTTACTTATAAAGTCGTAGGTTTTCTTAATAGTATAACTATAAGGTTATATATTATATTTATAATTAGCTTTAACTACTACTAGCGTTATAGAAAATAAAGGTAAATTTTAATATAAAGGTAATAGTAGATTATAAAGAAAAAAGTAATAAGTTAGATAAGTTAAATAAGTTAAGAAAATTAGAAAATAGTAGTTATAAGTAAGTAAGTTAAAATATCCTCTAGCTATTAACTATAGGTATAAGTAAGATAGGTATAGTTACTTATTTTAAGTAAGTGCTTTTTCTATTTCTTTTAGTTACTAATAGCTTATAGTTATTTAAGTTTTTTTTACTATATTACTATATAATTTAATAAAATAAGTATATTGTATATTAAGGGCGTTATTTCTTTTTATTAAAAAAAGACTAAAAACAAAAGTGTTATTAAGAATAATATTATAAGGCTAAGTATTACCTTATATTATTAAGAAAGATTATAATAATTTAAGTAGTGTTAGTAAATAGTTCTTAAGGAATTTCCCTAGCGCTAGCTTTTAGTCTTATTTCTTTATATACTTTACGCTTTAGTTAATAAGGTTATTTCTCTTATATTTATTTATAAGATTACTAGCGTTTAGTATAAGATTCTTATAAGGTTCTTATATATTATTTACTAGTATATACTTTTTCTATTTAATAAGATACTTAACTAATAGCTAATTTCTTTTTTAGTTAACTTTTCAACTTATAATTTATTTAACTATATACTTTTTTATACTATTAACTTTTACTAGCCTTAGTAGTTATTACTCCTTACTAAAGGGGTTTTTACCTAAAGGTGCTTTCTATAGCTATATAGTTAACACTACTAGGTATACCTTTTATTATAGTAGTAAGTTAAGTTTATAGGCACTAGGCCTAACTATATAAGTAATATAGAAAGGTCCTACTTATTATAGTAACTACTTCTTTTTAAGCTTACTAAGAAAAAAGTAGCCTTTACTAAGTTAGAGGAATACCTTATTACTAATAGTAAAATCTATAGGGTAGTAGTAATAATTATATTTAGAGAGTTAA
>NW_007361179.1:21155-22641 GCF_000149035.1 Colletotrichum graminicola M1.001
TATTTAATATAATAATATAAGATATAAAATAAATATTAGTATTTTATAGTATAATTATACTCTTAGGACTTTATTATACTTAGTAATACTATATATTCTAATTATAAATACTAGAAAATATATATATAAATATTTAATAAGAAATAAGTAAAGATTATTAGTATTATTAAATATAAAAGTAATAAACTCTATTTAAGTACTTTTATTTAGGTATTATATAACTATTTAATCTATATATAATTTAAATATTTTATATTGTAAAGCTTTACTTTAAACTATATAAGTAAGATAAAATTAGTATTTAAGTAATAATAAACTTCTTATTATATATTAAGATCTTTTTTAATTAATAAAGACTATTTAAGTATATTTAGCTAATAATAACTTAATATAAATATATATAACTTAGTACTTAAATTATTTCTAAATTCTAAATTTTCTAATTATGTTTTTTCTTTATACTACTAATTTCTTATTTTAAAAAAAAGTATTTAAATCTTATATTTAAGAGATTATTATATATATTAACTTACTAAGAGTATTAAATATACTATCTAGATTATCTAAACTACTAGATTCTTACTATTTCTTTATAAGTATTAAAGTTTTTTTGTAGTATTAGAAGCGCGTAGGGTATAAGGGACTCTTATAGTGTAGTGACTATATAAAACACTATAACTACTAAAAGTAACATAAGATTCCTTACTAATTAGTATATAAATTATCTTAATCTATCTAGAATTAATATTAATTATAAGTGTTAAACTATAGGATTAAGTATAATTATACCCTAATTAGGTAGGTAATTACTCCTAATTATCTTATATTATTATAATTAGAGGTAAATTATAAAGAGGCTTAGTTTAATTAGAAGGTAAGTATAAGCATAAAAAATAAATTCTATATATCTATCTTTAAACCTATTAACGCTAACTTATATCTTTATACTTAATTAGGATTAAGATCTTCTAATTAAGTATATATACTACCTTACTCTAGGCTAATTACCTTACCCTACTCTAATTATCCCCTAATTTCTTTTTTATAAGTCCTCTTAAAGAGAAATTATCCTTAAGATTAGCCCTTATATAACTATCTTTATAGCAAATTAGCGTTAGCCCTTCTTCTTATTCTTCTTTTTAGCTTCTGCTTCCTGCTTACACACCTCTTTTATGTAATCCTATTAAAGCCTTACGTCCTTATAATCCTAGCCCTCCTAATCCTAGCTTAATAATAGTAGTACTTAAGGCGTATATATAAAGGTTATATAAGCTAACTTATTAATTAGGTTATTATATTAATTAACTTATTTCTCTTATATATACTTATTAATTACTAGTTTTTTAGAAAGCTTATTTTAGTAGTATAGTAGTTAATAATAGTAATTTATAGCCTCTTATTAAAGTAACTTATTAGCTTCTTACTAATTAAGCTCTAACTTACTAAGTGTTTACTTATAATTTACTTATCTTAACTATAAGTTTAA
>NW_007361180.1:0-20136 GCF_000149035.1 Colletotrichum graminicola M1.001
TATTTAGTATAGATATAAAGGCCTTATAGCACTAGGTTAAGCTAGTAATAATTATATTCTAGTAGATTATTTAAGTATTAGTAAGATTTCTTTAGTTCTTTATAAAATAAAAGTCTATAGTAGGTTTAGTACTATTATAAGTATATTTCCTATTATAAACTACTATCTTTAAGAAAGAATTATTATTTATAATATTTATATCTTCTTTAAAAAGTAATACTAATAATCTTTTCTAAAAGTCTTAAGACTTATTATATTTAAGTATCTTATTATTAATAATATACTTAGTAAAATATACCTATATAGTAGGCAGGCTATTATAGTAGGCAGGCCACTTTTCTTTCTTTCTAACTCTTTAAACTTTACACTAATATTCCTTAACGTATAAACATATAATCCTCTTTAATTAAAAGCCGTATTTTCCTTACCCTTTAAGCTATTAAAAAAGACCTAAAAATGTCTATACAAAAGGCAGCTTCTATATTTAAGGTCCTAAGAATAATACTTTAATACTAATATATTAAATAAATACTATAAGCTAAGATATATCTAAAATTAAAGAAGATAATAGAAATAAAGAAAGAAGTTATTCTTAAAAAGGTTATTAACCTAATTAAGTAAGGGTTTTTTTATAATAATAAAATATATAAAATATAGCTAACTAACTCTTAAGTAAATATAATATAATATATATTAGACTTTAATAAGTAAAGAATTTTATATAATAATAGCCCTAATTAAAAACATAATTTTAATATTAGATTAACTATTAGAGGGCCTTAGCTAAGGATCTTATAACTATATAAGGCTAGTTTATACTTATATAAAATATAATTATAAAGTATAAAATATAAGATTATAATACTTATAATTTTAATAAGACTAGGTTCTTAATAGGAATACTATTATATATAAAGGTTATTATAACCTCTAATTATAAGAGAAGGCCTTATATAAAGCAGCCTAGTAATTAAGAATAGGTTTTTATTATTTAAGGTGTATATATAATAGCTAGGTAATACCTCTATATATTATTATAAAAAGTAAATATTACCTCTTCTCTTAGTACTAAAATAGCTAATTCCTAGCTAAATAGTATATCTACTTAAGTAAAAATAAATAAATAATAAATAAAATTAGCCTAAATTAGTTAAATTATTTTAACTAGTATATAAAGTCTTATATAAAAGGTACTTATTAACTTTTAATCCTTAATAGCTATAATAGCTATAAATTAACTAAATTTAATAATTTCTATAAGAAATAAAAGGTTATTACTTTATATATACCTCCTTATTTATTATATAAGCTTTAGCCTCTAAATATAAGTTAGTTTAGTCTATTAAAGCTTTTATATAGTAAGGAAATTAAGAAAATAATATAAATATAGATTTTATATATTATAAAGAATAACTTTTTTTCTACTTTTAAAGTAGTACTTTTTACTTTAATAAGGAAAGTAAATATATAAGCTAGCTTTAGATAGGCTAGCTTTATACTATTTAACCTTAAAGTAGTTATTTCTTATCTAGATTTTAAGCTAAATACACTAATATCTCCTAGCTTATGTCTAACTAGCTTAGGCTTATAAGACCTAAAGACACTAATAACTACACTTAAGGGTGTATAAAGTACTAGTTTACTAAAAAAGAAGATCTAGAGATATTAAGGAAGCTTACTAACACTAATATATAAGGTAGTTAACCTTTAAGCTAAAAGTATTAGTAAGTTAGTATATAGGCTTACTCTTATTAAGGCTAAGAACCTTAGACTTTATATAAGGATAAATATACTAAGTAAGTGCTAGAGGGCTAAAAAGACCTAACTATATCTTAAAGGTTACTTAATATAACTAAAGTAGAGGTACTATAAGGAGAAAAAAAGGGTGTTAAAGCTAGAGGTAGGAAAATGTCCTAAAAGAAAGGTTATATAGAGGGTAGTAAGCTATATACATAATAATATAGGAATTATAAAAAGACTAGATATAACGTATAAACCTATAAGGTAGTTTAGGATAGTAATAAAGAATAAGGTAATATTTATTTTTAATTAATTTTATATAATCTAGTTAAATTAAATTATATAAAAGGTAGAAAAGTAGAGGGAAGTAGCCTACTTACTATAATAGCCTGCCTACTATATAGGTACATTAAGTATATAAAGTAAACTATCTTTATAGTTAAGAATAACTTCTTATATAGTAATAAAGTTAATTATTTATATTAATAGTATAAATTTATATTACTTTTTATAAGTTAAGAAGATAAGTTACTATATAGTATAAGTTTACTTATAATAAGTATATAGTATAACCTTTACTATAACTATATTTATAGTAGTGTTTTTTAGTAAAGGCTACTTTAGGCCTCTATAGATAGTTAATAGTAAAAATTACTACTTTTTATATTAACCTTACTAATCTATAGTATCTTATAGTAGTAGTTACTATAAAGGTTAAGTACTAATTAGTATTAGTTATTACTAAGATAGTAGTATAGTTAACTATATATACTAATAGGTAGTAATAAGTAATAATAGGTAAAACTAGTTATTAAATTATATATAAGTAGGAAAACTATTATATAATTATTATAAAGGTATAGGTGGTGTGCCACGCCTGTTAATAGACTATTCTAGTATTGCTAAAAGATTAATTAGTTCAGGCACTAAGTGCCTAAAATGCACTACACATGGCCTTATAAAGAGCGACTGGTTGCCGAACCCCTTACAATTATATAGTAAGTTCACTATATAATATACCTATAGATCTAGTAGATTTTGTAGTAAACTAGCTATACTTATTCTAGCTATTATTAGTATTAATTTATATTACTAATATCTAGGTAATAATTAATCTTATAATAAAACACTTCTAATAATACGTCTCTACCTGCTGCTTTTTAAGGCATAGATCTAGCTAGATCTAATAAGGATCTATCTTATAGTTGTTATAAGACCTTAGTACTATCAAGTTAGCATATTGGCCTACTAAATAGGGGTATAATCATTCTATGCCAGCACATTCTTACTCTTCCTAAAGCTTCTATACTCTGTCCCTAGACTTCCTAGCCTTCTTAGATATAGGTTGTTAAGGAAGACCCTTATAGGGCATTTCTATCTCCTTCTACTACCATTTATCTTCAGCCTTTTTATCTTTAGTAGTTATGACTTAGCGTTTCTAAGTTCGTAGAATAGCGATCTTCCCTAAGCTAGTAGCTTGATTGCTTCCTAGAGTAAAGAATAAAGTAAAGTATGTTAAGGAAAGGTAATTATCAGCCTGTAAAGAATTCAACAGGCAAAAGATAGGCATATCAAATACTAGACAATACTTAATAGCACTGCTATAATTATCTGTATTATACACCTATGTCTAAGGACTAAATGCCTCTTCTTGGCTGTCACCCTCTTCCCCCTTTTCTTAATTCCGACAGAAAAGCAATAGAGTCTAAATAGGCGTGTAAAAACAACTTTAACACCCCAAGTGACTAGCGCATGGCTCACTCAAGAGATTTTATGCCGTGGGGATAGTAAGCAATACGGTCCGCAACAGGGCCGTTAGCTTAGGGACTGTTCCGTTACAGCAGCGTCAAACAGAAGACCTGCTTTTCTCTCTAGTCATCGCAGACCCTGTAGGCAAGAGGGCCCTCACTGGCTTATCTATGGGAGAGCGGACGGGATCCCGACTTTTCTAGTGGGTATGGTCGTATGTGATGGGTGAATGTGGTAGCATGCTATATATTGGGAACAGCATTCTTCCTCGGATGCTATAGTTGTCCCGTATCCCCACCATGTCATTCAGATGTACTGCGCTGGTCATGAAGTCTTATCTGCGAGAGGCTTGAGTTCCTGCGTCTAAGGACTTGCACTTCTATTATAGGAAGGCAAATATCCTCTCGCAGCCCTACTTAGCGGCATTAAGTAAGTCCTTGCTGAAACGATGTTCCTCTGTTCTCCTTGTTAACTTCCCTCCTACACACTTTTTCTTAGCACGCACTGTTAGTGCGGGCCACTATAATTGTACTGTAACGCTTAACAGCTACCTTTTAGCCACCCCCCTCCCCCTATGGCCCCAGCCACTAAGGCTAAGGCTGCGGCCTTAGGCCTGCTAGCTAGGGCTTTTACGTCTGTTACTACCTCCTTAGATATCTTTAACTTATTACCTCCTTAATTTAACTATATTAACGCTAATAATAATAAATATATTAACTTTTACACTATAGTAAGACGCCTACTTTATTTACTATAGAAGCGTCTTACTTATTTCTTTTTACTTATTAGACTATATAATAAGGTAACTCCTAAGTCCCTAATACCTAGGCCTATAGCAGCCTATAGAGAAAACTTTATAGCTAGTAATCTCCTTAATAAGATTAAAAGCCTTTATTATATTAGTATTACCTTTACTAATATAGTCTAATTAACTCTTAAGTAGCTTAAGCTTAACCTTATACACTATAAGGCTACTTACTACTATAGACTACTTTTTATTAACTTCCTTAAGGACACTACCTTTAGTTAACCTAATATTACTATAAAGACCTATACTACTACTACTATCTCTAGCTATAAATAATAAGAGGAGATAACTTATTAGGTCCCTTTAGGACGCCTACTAACTCTATAAGAGAGGGCTAGAGGTATACACTTAGAGGATCCTTATATCTTTATCTAACTTCTTATAGACTACTCTCTATAAGTAGCTAATCCTTTAGTTATTTATAATTAACTTATAGAAGCTTATAAGATCTTAGTTAAAGAGTTTATATTAATAACTTAGGTTAATAGTAGCTTTATAATTACCTTAGGCTTCTTAAGAGTATAATTAGCTTTACTTACTTATAGCTTTAAGCTATCTTAACTTCTTAATATAACTTATATTAAGAGATCTATTTATTAGTATTTTTATATTATTTATAATATTTCTTTTAGTATCTAGTTAGGACTTAATAACTTCTTTATTACTATAAAGTCTATAATAGCTTTAGAGATTAAGATTTAGGCTAGTACTTTTACTATTTAAGCCTACTTAATATTTAACTTTAAAGACTTCTATTTATAGTTATAGATTATTACTTTTACTTCCCTCTTAGCTAATACTAACTTCTACTTATTTAGTAGTATAACTACTAGTAAGCTTAATAAGAAACCCTTAAAATAATACTAATATTACTAAGATTAGTATAGTAATAGGCTATACTACTATTAGCTTATATACCTATAGTGTAGTAAGGCTTATAACTATACTAATACTAACCTTTTTTATATATTCCTTATATAGTGTATTAATTACCTTAGCCTATACTAGTATAACACTAGGCTTTACTTAGTACGCTTTAAACTTAAAAATAAATCTTATAAGAACCTTATAAAGGCTAAAAGAACCTATACTAAATAATAAGGCTTAGTACTATTTAAGGCTACTAATAGTACTACTCCCTTAGTGCTAATAACGCTACTAGCCTAACTGCCCTAAGCTGCCTCTTTTTACCTAACTATCTCTAGTACTAACCTTACTAAAGGACTTTATATAGAAGATAAAGTTATAAGGCTAATTAAGTGCTAACTATTAAAAGGGGGCACTACTTTAACCCTAGCGCTTAGTACACCTATCCCCTTACTATAAGCTACCTCTAGCGCCTATATATAAGTAGCTAGGAGATAAGTAGACTAAGATAATAATATTAATATACTTTAATAAACTATAACCTATATATATTCTAAGTTAATATTATAAAAACTAAAGTAGTATATAATACTACTTTTACTTTTACTACTACCTTATAGGCTAAAGTTATACTTATTTAGGAGCTATAGTGCTCCTTTAATAAACTATAGAATATTACTAAGTGTTAGCATAACAGGTAACCTATTCTCTTAGATAGAGAATTCTAGCTTAGGAGAATATAAGAGAGTATATCTCTTATATAAAGATATATCCTATAGAAGCAAGAATATAGGATAAAAGGGAGATATAAATACTTATACCTAGGGTAGATAAATAGAGGATATAAGGATATATAGTTAAAAGAGAGTATAGTAGTTAGATTATTAACTATTTGCTTGCTTAGAGAAAGAAGGAAAGGAAGCTAGAAACAGGAAGTATTCTTGCCCTTATATAGTTATACTTAGCTTACTAGAATATTCTATACTTACGTAAGCTGCTTATAAATTAACCTAGTAGACGTATAAGATAATAACCTTAACTAAATAACCCTAACTTAAAGTAATAACCTTATAGGTAAGATAGTGTTAGAAGGTAGGATCTTAAGAGATCTTAGACATTCTAGTACCTTCTTTAATCTTCTGTTAATTACGTAATTAGACATACTTATGTAATTAATATATATATTAATTTACTAAGTTAGTAGATTAAAAATATATATATTTTATATATATATAACCTCTATAATAGAGGAAATATAAGATAAAGAAGTATAATAATAGTAGAGATATTCTTACTTCTAATACTCCCTCTTTTACTCTATTATAAAGTAAAAGTAGTTAAGTTAAAAAAAGTTACCCTAGAGTTAAGTAGCAGCTAGGGTAGAATATTAATAAGTTTAATAACTTATTAATAAAAAGTCCTAATAATATTAAGAGAAATATATCTAATATATAGATATATATTATAGCTATATTATAGCTAGAAGGGTTACATAAGGATACACAGATAGGAATTAGGATGTAGTGTAGTTTAGTAGCTAGTACGCCTATGCCTTAGTAGTAAGTGCGCTATAGCTACAGTGGTCTATGCCCTACGTCTTAGTGGCTAAGGCCTTACGCCTTAGTAGTTAGTGCACCTATACCCTAGTAGCTAGTAAGCCCTATAGCACTAAAGGATCTACTAAAGGGTAAGGGAACTAGAACCCCTAGTTATAAGAACTATTAGGTAATTTAGAAATAGAACAGATAGCTATATAATAGCTAGCTAGACTACTAGCCCCTTAGTATAAATTCTTTTCTTTTTTACCTTTAAATTCTTATAATAAAAAATATAGTTATATATCTAACTAATATAGTATTACTACTATAACACTATTTAAAGGTTACTTTTACTTTCTCTAGAGATAGAAGTATAATATCTTAAACCTTTTTTTCCTTACTAGACCTTAGCCTAGTCTCTCCCTCTTACTTTTTTATTCTAGGCTTAGTTATACGTTAGCTAACGCTACCCCTAAACTCCTCTATATTTTCCCTCTATTACTAAGATAGCCTAATCTACTAGTAGAGGTAGCCCTTTAGTATTTAACGCTAAATTAATAACCCCTACTTAAAACCTTACCTCTAATTAATAAAGTACCCTCCTTTTAGATAATAAAGCTAAAGACCTATAGGAATTTAACCTTATACTTTACCTTTAAGAATTAAGCCTTAAATAATTCCTTACTACTACTAACTAAACTACTTATAGTAAATACTTATAGTGCTATATTAATAGCCTACTTATACCTATTTAGGTTACTAACTAGTCCTTATTTAGTAATAAGAAAAAAAGAAAGTTTATTAAGGAAGTGTTTAAGGCTTTATATAAGGAGAATCTAGCTAATCTATATAGTTAGGTGTACTACTAACTTACCTTATGTTATACTTAGTAAAACTTAGAGCTTAAATTAAGCTTTATTATAGGCTATTATACTAATAACTTTAAATAACTTTATATTTATATATAAGACGTCCTTATAGTCTAAAAAAAGTAAGGAGATATAGTTAACGCCTTAAAGTAAAAGCTTTATAAAGCCTATACTACTAATTTTACTTTAATAAATTAAATTAAGGTTCTTAAGAACTATAACACCTTTAGTAAGACTAGTAGCTTTATAAATAAGGTCTTTAAATAATAAATTACTTACTTAAAAACTTAGTTCTTATAAAAGAACTTTTTTACCTTCTTATTAGCTAGTAAAAATACCTACTATTATAAAAGTAAAGCTAAACTACTAAAGATTTTTATTTTTACTAAGATTAAAAATAATAAGGATAAAAAGAATTTAAAGTTTAACTATTAGATACTATATATTACTTATTACCTAAAAAATTACCTTTAGTAAAGTTAAGACTATTACTTTAAGTATATCTATAGCTATATTAGTAAAAACGTTATAAACCTAGTGTTTTTTTTAATTAGTAAAGTAAACCTTACTATTACTACTACTAAGGATATTATTATAAAACTTATATTTATATATACTAGCCTTACTAAAGTAGATAAGGCTAAAAGTAAACTTAATACCCTTATAGTGTCTTTTAAGAATATCTACTAAAAGAGTCGCTAGATTAAGTAAAAGTTATTAAGATTCTTAAGTAGGAGAAGTGCTTTTTAGTCTTAGAAGTCTAGCTTTTCCTAAGGATTATTACTTTTTATAATAAGCTTATCTAATAGTATATAGACGCCTAGATTAATTTCTAGTAGTATACTAAATATACTATTAAGATTACTTATACTATAAAGCCTTTAGCTACTACTACTACTAACTAGTTTAGTAAGGCCTATAGGGCTACTACTAGTTATACTACTAACACCTTAGTATTACCTAGTACTTTAAATACTACTAAGTCTACTCTTACTAGTAGATAAACTAATAACTAAGATAAGATCCTTACTACTTTATACTAACGCCTTTATAATTCTAATACTTACTTTAGATATAAAGCTACTAACTATATAGCCTGTAACTACCCCTATAAGCCTAAGACCTCTATTAATAAGATTAACTTATAGTAATATATAAAGGATATTACTAAGGCTAAAGATAAAAAGGAGCTAAAAAATTAGGTTCCTTAGTAAATTCTAACTCCTTACTAAGAACTAGTGTAAAGGATAATTTAAGGTTATTTATATATTTAATTAATCTTTAAAATCTTATTAGAGGTAATCCCCTAAAGATAAAGTTAATAATAGCTTTTAATAGATATAGTATTTAACTTTAAGTGCTTCTTAATATAAAAGTAAATAGCTATACCTTTATAAGTAACTAAGTAACCCCCTTACTAAAAAAATTCTATAATACCTCTTACTAAACCTTACTTAAACTAATACCTACTATAAGGTTTAATAGAGAATAATTAGATAATATTTAGTATGCTTAGACTATAAACCTATATATTAACTATTAAGTAATCTAATAAACCTTACTATTATAACTTAATACTAGTTACTATAATTTAATCCTTAGTTATATTTAGTTTACTTATTATAAAGTAAACCTAGACGTACGCTATAAGTAGTTAGTCTAGCTAACTAAGTCCTTATAATAGCCTTATCCTCTAATAATTATTAAAGAGGTAGAGGACTTATACGCCCTTAAGACTATTAACATCTAGCACTAAATTAATACTAAGTAATAATAAAAGGTTTTTAAGATTAACTACTAGTAATACTAGTAGAAAATAAAGAAGTAAAAACCTTAATAAATTCTTTAGTATATATATAAGGAAGATTTAAAAGAGAACCTTTATAAGATAAGTAGGGCGCTTAATAGTTCTCCCTTACCTATATACGCTACTAAATAGCCCTAGCGTAAGGCTAGGTCTATATAGTTAGTAACGCTTTAGAAGTATAACTATTTTATATTTATTAATATAGTGTCCTTTAAGATAAATCTAAAAAGATAGGATATTAAGCTTAGTTCTATCTCTCTTTATAAGCTAGATTAGATAATTACTTAGAAGAAAAAAGAGCTAGCTAATAACCCCCTATAGGCTAATAACTAGGCTATATATAATTTAGTTAAAACTAACCTCTTAGTCTTACTTTACGCTTACTAAGATATATTTAGTAAAGCTATAAGTAATTAGCTTACTCCTTATTACTTTTATAACTATAAGATTAAGCTTATAAAAAAAGGAAAAAAGAAGCTTACCTATTACTTACTATATAAATAATCCCTAGAGGAGCTAGAAGCTATAAGAGAGTACCTCTTAAAGAACTTATAAAAAGGTTAGATTAAGCTAAGGAATACGCCTTAGGCTGCCCCTACGCTATTTATTTAAAAGCATAATAGTAGTCTATAATTCTATATAGATTTCTAAAAACTTAATAAACTTATAAAAAAAGATTACTATCCTCTTTTATTAATTAATAAAACTTTTTTATATATTAGGTAAGTAAAGATTTTTATAAAGATTAATATTTACTAGGCCTTTAATAAGATCTAAATACACCCTAACTCTAAAGATCTAATAACCTTTTATACTTACTATAGTGTATATAAGTATAAAGTGTTACCTTTTAGCCTATATAATAGCTTAGTAACTTTTTAGTAGTATATAAATAATATCTTAATAAAGTATCTTAATAACTTTTATACTACCTACTTAGATAATATCCTAATTTTCTCTAAAGACCTTCTATAGCACTAAGAGTATATTAAAAAATCCTTACCTAGCTTTATAAAGCTAGGCTATAAGTAAATATTAAAAAATATAAATTAAAGGTAACTACTACTAAGTACCTTAGGTTTATTATCTTAACTAATAGTATTTATTTTAACCTTAAGAAGATTACTATAATTAAAGATTAAAAGCTTTTAATAACTATTAAAAGAGTCTAATCCTTCTTAAGGTTCTATAACTTTTACTATTAGTTTATTACTAAATATAGGTATATAGCTTACCCCCTAACCTAACTTACTACTAAAAATTACTTATTTTTATAGACTAATAACTATAAAAAGGTTTTTACCTCCCTAAAGAAGTCTCTTACTATAGCCCTTATACTTTATTATTTTTAGCCTAAACTCCTAACCTATATTAAGACTAACGCCTTAGACTTTATATACACTAGCGTAATACTTTAATAATAAGAAGATAATATCTAGTACTTAGTTACTTTTTTCTTTAAGACTATAAGTAGTATAAAAATAAACTATATTATTTATAATAAGGAACTTTTTACTATTATCTTTATACTATAAGAATAGTAAGCTAAGCTTACTAGCTACTAATAGCGTTTTAAAGTAATTACTAACTACTAGCTATTACTATACTTTATAATAAAGCGCCTACTAAATAGCTATTAGGCTAAATAGTTAGGATTAATAGTAGACTTTAATTTTTAGATTAGCTATTAACTTAAAAAAGAAAACGTCCTAGTAGACACCTTATTTAAAAAGAAAAAAGATCTAACTATATAAAAAGCCCTAAAGGCTAGCTATATATAAGTCCTTTTACTACTTTTACTACTTATACTAGAAATTACTATTTAGTTATAGTAACTATTAGAGACTACTACTATAACTAAGGGAACTACCCCTAAAGTAGTTATAGTAGGTGCCCTAACGCCTAAAGATAACCTCTAAAGGTACCTACTAGTAAAATAAATTCTATAATTAAATTAAGAGGCTACTACGCCCTCCTTATTAGCCTCTTAAGAACTAGCCTAATAAAGGTAAAAACACTAAAAGCTAACTAATAATAGCCTGTTAATAATAAATAGATACCTAGTAGTGCCTACTAAAAATAACTTATATACTTATATAATCTAAAAAGCCTATAACTAGAAACTACTTATATATCTTAAAAGGAATAAAATAGGTAAGATTATTAAGGAAAAATACTACTAGCCTAAGATAACTATAAATATTAAGTAATATATATATAACTACTATATATATTACTATATATATAATTTATATAATAAGCCCTTAAGAGAACTAAGGCTATTACTTATTTTATACTATCTATAGTAATATATTACTATAGACTTTATAGCCTGCCTAAAGGATAAAAAGAGATATAATAACATATAGGTTATAGTAGACTACTTAGGGAAGTAAGTAGTGTTAACGCCTTACTATAAGACTACTATAGTAAGAGATATATCTTACTTTTTTTATAAACGCCTGCTACCTTTCTTTAGTTTTCTAGAGATAATTACCTCTAACTATAGCCCCTAAATTTATTTCTAAATTTTAAGATAAGCTAATAAAAATTTATAGTATTAAGATTTAACTTTTTACTACTAACTACTTATAGATAGATAGTTAAATAAAGATCTTTAACTAGTATATTATTTAGTAGCTATACCTATTAGTAAATTACTATTAAAATAACTAAAGTAAAATACTTTTTATAGTAGATTTTACTTATACTATACTCCTTAGTAAAAGCACTAGTCTGTTACTATTTAAAGTTAAATTTAGCTATATACTATAACTTAGGTTTAACTAAGACTATAAAATAGTAAAGTTTAATAGCACTTAGGAAAAAATTAACTAAACTAAGGCCTAAAAAATAGCTAAATATATTTATAAGTACTAAGAGATTACCTAAAAGAATATAAAAGTTACTTAAGAACACTAATAATAATATATAAATAAATATTAAAGGCTAAATAATATTTAAGTAGGGGATAACGTCTTTATTAATACTTCCTACTAAAAGAGGGATAACCTTAATAAGCTTTAGAACCCTTAGTTAGGTCCTTAGCCTATAATTAGTGCTAGCTTAGGGGGCACCTAGTAGGTTTAGCTCCCTAAAGGTATTAATACCTACTTAGTGTTCTACCTTAGTAAACTCTAAAAGGCCTTAGTAGACCTACTCTTAAGCTAATACTAAGACCTCTTACTACTAATTATAACTAGTAATAAGGAACTAAAATATAAAGTAGTATACTTATTATAGTTTAAAATTAACTATAAAAGACTATAATACTATATAAATTAAGTTAGCTATAATAAAGACTTTACTTAGTATAACGCTAAAGGCTTTTACTATTTACTAATAGCACTAAAGGAGTTTTATAATAAACACCTTAGCGCTAATAGCCTACCTTAAAACTTATACCTATAGCTAGAAGATATAGCTATAAACGCTAAATTACTAGTTTAGCCTTATAATAACGCCCTAAAGAACCTAAAAGGACGTTAATTAAAAAAGCTATTAGCGCCTAGGTAGTATCTAGGCTACTATATATAATTACTATAGGTATAGTGCTAGTATATTATACTAATTACCTTACTTCCCTATAGACTTACTAACACTTTTTAGGCCTCTACCTTACTACACTAGGTTTTAGTCTAAAAAGATATTTCTTAAAAAAAAGATTTATATAAGAAAATAAAAAAATTAACTTATAGCTACTAAAACCTTATTTAATCCTATACGCTTTAAGAACTTAAGCCTAAATATATATTATAGATAATATAGCTCCTAAAGGGGGAGGTAATATTATAGCTATATTATAGCTAGAAAAGTTATATAGGGATATATAAATAAGAATTAGGATATAGTGTAGTTTAGTAGCTAGTATGCCTATACCTTAGTAGTAAGTGCACTATAGCTATAGTAGTCTATACCTTACGCCTTAGTAGCTAAGGCCTTACGCCTTAGTAGTTAGTACACCTATACCTTAGTAGCTAGTAAGCCTTATAGCACTAAAGGATTTACTAAAGGGTAAAGGAACTAGAACCTCTAGTTATAAGAACTATTAGGTAATTTATAAATAGAATAAATAGCTATATAATAGCTAGCTAGACTACTAGCCCCTTAGTGTAGATTCTTTTCCTCTTTACCTTTAAATTCTTATAATAGGAAATATAGTTATATATCTAACTAATGTAGTATTTATTAGAAGTAAGAATATCTCTAAGTATTCTTATACTTCTTTATCTTATATTTCCTTTATTATAGAGGTTATATATATATAAGATATATATATTTATAATCTACTTACTTAGTAGATTAATATATATATTAATTACGTAAGCATGTCTAATTACGTAATTAACTAAAGATTAGAGAAGGTACTAGAATGTCTAAGATCTCTCTAGATCCTACCTTCTACCTCTGTTATTCCTATAAGGTTATTATTTTAAGTTAGGGTTATTTACTTAAGGTTATTATATTACGTAACTAAGGGTTAATTTATAAGCAGCTTATGTAAGTATAGAATATTCTAGTAAGCTGTATAAGTCTATATAAGGGCTGGAATTCTTCCTGTTTCTAGTTTCCTTTCCTTCTCTCTCTAAGCAAGCAAATAGTTAATAATCTAACTACTATACACTCTTTTAACTATATATCCTTATATCCTCTATTTATCTACCCTAGGTATAAGTATTTATATCTCCCTTTTATCCTATATTCTTGCTTCTATAGGATATATCTTTATATAAGAGATATACTCTCTTATATTCTCCTAAGCTAGAATTCACTATCTAAGAGACTCGCTTACCTGTTATGCTAACAGTATTACTGCTATAATATATATTATATAGGCTAATTATTATTAAATAGGACTATTAGCTTAATAAATTATTAAAATTTAACCTTAGGAAGGGGTTTTGTTAAGCTAGCTACAGGCATAAAAGAAGTAGGTATATATTCTACTTCTATATTACCTTTTTTAACTTCTTAGTAAGTATAATAATAATATAAGGCAGTATACTTAGTCCTTTAATAATATTCTAGGTTATAGGCTAAGCTTAAGGCAGCATTATTATCTATTTCAATATTTATAAGGGATATATTATACCCTATTTTAGATAATAAGCCTTTAAGCTAGACTGCCTCCCTAATAGCTTCCTATAGGCTATTAAATTCAGCCTTAGTAGTAGATAGGGATATAGTAGACTGCTTTTTAGATTTCTAACTAATAGGTCCTCCTAGTAAAGTAAAGATATAACTAGAAGTAGATTTTTTAGTTTCTTTATAACTAGCCTAGTTAGAATTAGTATATCCTACTAGGTTAAGGGTATTATTAGAGCTATTATTATCTATATTACTATTATAGGTAATATTATAATTAATAGTCTTTTTTAAATATTTTTAAATACCTTTTCCTTATTTAAGTAGGAATTCTATTAGGTTATATAGGTAACAAGAAGTAAAAGATACGCTATAGGTAATATCTAGCCTAGTTATAAACATAGCGTATATAAGAGAACCTATAAGGCGTTAATATTCCTTTAATAGGTTATTAAGAGGAGTATATCCTTTTATCTTGTTACCTAGAGGACTATTTAATATACCTAGTAATATAGGTATATTATTTCCTTTTACTTCTAGTAAATTAAATCTTTCTAGAAGTTATTAGATATAATAGGCTTAAGAGATAGTTATAGATCTTTTAGATCTATCTCTAGTTATATAAAGCCCTAGAAATTTAGAAACTTTACCTAGGTCTTATATCTCTATATATTTAGAGATTTTACCCTTTATATTTTCTATATACTTAATATCTTTATTAAGTATAAGAAGATTATTAATATAAGTAATAATATAATAAGGATTATTTTTATCCTAGTTATAATAGATGCCTTTATTAGATTTTAAAGATATAAAACCTATTTCTTTTAATATAGATTTTATTTTTAACTGCTACTGCCTAGGAGCTTGTTTAAGGCTATATAAAGCCTTTTAAAGTAATAATATCTAATCCTTATTATCTTCCTAATTTATAGTATTTAAATTAGGATATTTTCTAAAGAGATTAGATAAAGGGATATAAGAAGGGTCTATATATACCTCTTCTTCTAAATCCCTATATAGAAAGGCTCTAATAATATCTATTTATTAGATTTCCTAATCTAAATATGCTACTAAAGCTAATAGTACCCTATAAGTAGTAAGGTTACTACCTATAGTAAAGGTTTAAAAGTAATCTAGCCTATATTTTTACTAGAAACCTCTAACATATAATTAGGCCTTATATTTATTAATATTACTTTTAATATTAAATTCTTTCTTAAAGACCTATTTAGTAGTTGAAGGTACCCTAGAAGACTTATATACTTCTTTAGGTGATACTGCTTTTAAAGTGCCTCTTTAGATAATAGTAGCTAATTCTTTATATATAGCTTCTAACTAGAGGTCTTTTTTTAGTCCTTCTAGAGCTTGTTTTAAAGTAGTAGGCTCTAGAGGTTTAATACTATAGTTATATTCTATAGTATTATAAGCCTTATATTTATTCTTTTCTTTCTTAGATATAGAAGGTATTCTAACCTCTATATTAGAAAAAGGAATAATTTCTTTATTTATAGAAGTACTAGAAGGAATAGTAGATTTTTCTCCCTCTCTTATAGTACTTTTTATAAATTTAATATATAAGGTCCTTACTATAGAGGACCTATAAGGCCTAAAAGGAATATATATAGTATATATATTATTTCCTTCTGTAGATAGATAAATACCTTCTTCTGTATAGGTATTTAACTTATCTAACTAAATACGCCTTTCTTTAGGTCTATAGACTAAGACCTTAGAGCCTATTTTCTTTAATTTAGATAAATTAGGCTTATTATCCTTATTAGGATAAAAATAGTCTAGAAAGGCCTCTATAGGGGTCTTTTCTAGTCTTCTTATAGCAGTATAATTTAATAACTTAGTAGTTTCTTTTAGAATAATATCCTATAGAAACTTAGGTAAGTTATTTGCTGCTATAATAGTCCTAGATTTATCTAGAATAGCTCTATTAGATCTTTCTGCTATTCTGTTTTACTCTAGAGTATAAGGTGTAGAGGGCTCTAATATAATCCCTCTTTCTTTAGTATAGGTAGATAATTCCCCTATATCAAATTTAGTGCTGTTATTTAAGCGTAGATACTTAGGATAATTATAGCCCTAATTTTTATAGTATTCTAGCTTATATTTTAAGATATTAATTATATCTTCTTTCTTCTTAGAGAATTTAATATCTCTAAGGCTAGAATAATTATCTATAAATAGAATAGCGTAGTTATTTCTATTAATAGATATAGGGGTAATTTTAAGAGTATCTATATATACTCTTTCTAAGGGAAAAGTAGCTCTATTATATTTAATTTTAGGTTGTTACTTAGTTAACTTAGAGCTTATACAGTTAGGATAATATAAGTCCTCTTCCTTTAGTTTTTCTAAAGGAATTCCCTTAGTTAACTTAGCTGTTTTAACTAAGTAAGGATAACAAGGATAGCCTAATTTTTAATAGTATTCTTCTATTATAGTAAATACTTCTTCTTCTAATTTTATAGAGGTATTATCTTCTATATTAGAAGATATATTATTTCTTATATTATATAAAAGATTATTTTTAGGAGTTATAGTAATATTTAGATAGAAACCTCTTTTTACTATATTAATATTAGTAAAAGGTTCTCTATTACTATTATAGAGATTCTAGTTAATAAGGAATCCCCCTCTTTTATAGTGTAGAAGGCCTAAAAATATAGATATAAGAAATTCTAGTATATATAAGGTATTCTTTAACCTTATATAGTTAATTTCCTCTTTAAAGTAAATAAAAAGTAAAACAGTTCCTATTCCTTTAGGTCTAACAGGTCCTACACCTATATTAACTATAGGAATATTTTCCTTAGTTACTAGGTCTAAATAATAGTCCTTATTGCTTAATATATAGACTATTAAACCTGTATTATATAACTATTTATTTCTTTAATTTAAATAGTTAAGATAGGCCTTATAAGTGTAATATTTACCTTCTTAGATATCCTCTAATTCTAGAGGCTAGTTAGCTTATTAGTTTATAGTAAAAGTTGCCTTTTCTTTGCCTTTAAAAGGCTATAGGTTTAAATCTAGGTTATTAACCTTTTCTTTAGGTCTTTTAAAACGTTTATTACCTTACTTATAAGGTTTCTTATCCTTATTAAAAGGATTCTTATATTCTTTAGTAGAATTACCCTTATTATAAGGATTATTATTTCTACTATAATTATTAGATATAGGCGTATTATTTTTATACTAATTTTTGTCTAATATATTATTAATAAGGCCTTCTAGAGAAGAAGGCTCTTTAGTGCTTAAAGCACTTCTCTATCTTTCTACCTAAATAGGAAAATAACTACTTAAAGCAGCTATAAAGACCGCTTTTTAGTCTATATCTTCTATTTTAGCCCCTACGCTATTTAATTAAGAGATATAGCCTTTAAAAGAGCTTATAAACTTATTTAAAGTATTATAATTCTCTAATTTAATAGCGTGAAATTCTAAGTATAACTGTTACCTTAGAACAAGGCCTGTTCTCTTATAAGAAGATTTTAGTATGTTTAAAGTATCCTTTAGATCCTTTAAATTAAATACTAAAGATAAAAGGTCTTTTTAAAGATTCTACCTTATAATTAATAAGGCTTATGTTTTTAATTCTTTAGTTATATCTATATATCTTATCTCTTCTTTAAAATAAGTATTAAGCTTTAATAGCTTAAAAAAGAGATAAATAGAAGTAATTTAGGAATTCTAATTATTTGTTCCTTAGAGACGTTACTCTTAAGGTAATAAACAGCCTGTAGTAGCCTTAATAAGATCTACTATTTTTCTAGTATTTTTAACTAGAAATAAAATAGGTATTTTTATAACCTATAGAGGTCTTACTCTTTCTACCTCTTTATATAAATATATATCTTTATATTAGATATATGTAAGGCGGCTAGAGGATTTATAGCTACTATTAAGACTTATATAACCTCTTAGTAGATATTTAATACCTCTTTTAGTTATAAGAGATACTAAGGGCTTACTCTTTCTGCCTTAATATTCTTATAAAGAAAAGAGAGTATAAGGGATCTACTTTTATAGATAAATAGGCTACTAAAGAGTATATATAACTCTTATAGTAATATAAAAACCCTAGGTATATTACCTAGGCTTATAACCTATTAGTATAACAGGTAACCTATTCTCTTAGATAGAGAATTCTAGCTTAAGAGAATATAAGAGAGTATATCTCTTATATAAAGATATATCCTATAGAAGTAAGAATATAAGATAAAAGGGAGATATAAATACTTATACCTAGGGTAGATAAATAGAGGATATAAGGATATATAGTTAAAAGAGAGTATAGTAGTTAGATTATTAACTATTTACTTACTTAGAGAAAAAAGGAAAGGAAGCTAGAAACAGGAAGTATTCTCGCACTTATATAGTTATACTTAGCTTACTAGAATATTCTATACTTACGTAAGCTGCTTAAAAATTAACCTAGTAGACGTATAAGATAATAACCTTAACTAAATAACCCTAACTTAAAGTAATAACCTTATAGGTAAGATAGTGTTAGAAGGTAGGATCTTAAGAGATCTTAGACATTCTAGTACCTTCTTTAATTTTCTGTTAATTACGTAATTAGAAATGCTTACGTAGTTAATATATATATTAATCTACTAAGTTAGTAGATTATAAATATATATATCTTATATATATATAACCTCTATAATAGAGGGAATATAAGATAAAGAAGTATAAGAATAGTAGAGATATTCTTACTTCTAATACTAAGTCTTACTTTAACTTTACTTTCTTCTCCTTAGTTTAGGCCTAGTCTAGTACTAAAGACTACTTATACGTCCTTATGTATATTAAAAAGAAACTTCTTATACTAGACTCCTAAGGTATTACCCTTACGCCTAATAAGGACCTCCTTAGTATTACTATTAACTACACTTATATTCTTAACGTCTACTAGGATACCTTACTACTAGCTATACTAGTATACCTTTATTATAGCTAGAGGGGTTACATAAGGGATATATAGATAGAAATAAGGTTATAGCGTAGTTTAGTAGCTAGTATACACTACGTCTTAGTAGTAAGTACGCTATAGCTATAGTAGTTAGTGCACTACGCCTTAGTAGCTAGTGCGCTATAACTATAGTAGTTAGTATATTATACCTTAGTAGCTAAGGCCTTAAGCCTTAGTAGTTAGTATACTTATACCTTAGTAGCTAGTAAACCTTATAGCACTAAAGAACTTACTAAAAAGTAAGGAATAAAAACCCCTAGTTATAAGAACTATTAGATAACTTATAAATAAAATAAATAGCTATATAATAGCTAGTAGGACTACTAGCCCCTTAAAGTAGATTTTTTTCTTTTTTACTTTTAAATTCTTATAATAGAAAATATAGTTATATATCTAACTAATATAGTATTACTACTATAATACTATTTAAAGGTTAACTTTATTTTCTCTAGAGATAAAAGTATAATATCTTAAATCTTTTTTTCTTTAATAGACCTAAGCCTAGCCTCTCCCCTTTATTACTTTATTCTAGGCTTAGTTATATATTAGCTAACGCTACCCTTAAACTCCTTTATACTTTCCCTTTATTACTAAAATAGCTTAATTTACTAGTAGAAGTATCCCTCTAGTATTTAATACTAAAATAATACCTCTACTTAAAACCTCCCTTTAATTAATAAAGC
>NW_007361180.1:20725-22814 GCF_000149035.1 Colletotrichum graminicola M1.001
CTAGAATAAAAATAGTAAAAATAAAAAAAGTCTAAAGTTTAACTATTAAATACTATATCTTACTTATTACCTAAAGAATTACTTTTAGTAAAGTTAGGACTATTACTTTAAGTATATTATAGCTATATTAGTAAAAATACTCTAAACCTAGTGTTTTTTCTAATTAGTAAAGTAAACCTTACTATTACTACTACTAAGGATATTATTATAGAACTTATATCTATATACACTAGCCTTACTAATATAGATAAAACTAAAAGTAAACTTAATACCTTTATAATATTTTTTAAGAATATTTACTAAAAGAGATCTAAATTTACTAAATATACCTAGGTTTTTAGTATAATAGACTATTAAAATTATAAAGAAGTATTAGTAATTATAGGTCTTATATTATATAGAAGCTAAATCTTAAAGAACTATTCTCTTATAATTTATAAGGCTATTACTAGCTAAATACGCCTTACTTCTTAAAACACTATACTAACCTTAAGATAGTTAGGCAGCTATTACTACCTAGTCTTAGGTAGCGCCCTTTAGTTAAGTAGTTATTATCTTATAATAATTACGCCCCCTCTTAAGCCACTTGTCCTTATGTAGCGTTCTAAGTTAAGTAAGTAGGGTTTTTAGATCCTTTTTATAGCGTTTCTTAGGCTAATATAGGCCTAGTCCCTAGGGAATTCCTAGCCTTAGTCTGTATATACTTAAACCCTAGTTACTTACTAAGGTCTAAGTTTTTTTTTCTTACTTTTTTTTCTAATTTAGTTTATTTATATTATTATTATTAGGTATTTTTATATCTTTTACTTTTATAACTATCTTAATTTAATAATCTTTTACTTATAACACCTTAGTTAGCTCTTATCTTTTATATTTTAATTTTATTTTAAGTTACTTTAGTATTTTACCTTACTTTATTTTACTTTATAATAATAAGTTACTAATTTAACCTTTATTAGGTAATATAAAACTCTTAATACTATTAGGATTACACTATATAATAAATAGTTAAAGCCTTAGCTTAACGCTATTACTATACTATATACTATACTAAAGGTTAATCCTTTACTACCCCTATAAGTTTATCCTTTAGGTAGCCTTTTAAGAGGGTTTTAGGTTTATTAATACTTTATTTCTAGAATAGTTTATTATTAGATAGTAAGGAAAATAATTATAATAATAACTAAAATAATAATAGTCTAGGCTTTAATAAGGAACTTTCTAATTATAATATTATACCTCTACCTCCTCTACCTCTTAGTAATAAAGATAATAAGAGTCTTATATATTTCCCTAATTATAATAATCCTCTTAGCCTTAATCCTAAGCGTAATAAGGATAGCCCTAAGAATAGTCCTTAAGACCTTAGTAATAAGCCTAAGGAATATATATAAATCCCTAATCTACTTCCTAAGCGCCCTTACACTACTAACTAGCCTTATATATATTACTTTTATACTATAGTAAAGACCTATAAGGAGGGTAGAACCCCTACTAACTTCTTTTTAATTATAAAGTATATTTTTACTTTAGATAGTTCCTTTTATTACGTCTAGTGTAACTAGCGTAGTACTAGTTATGCTTTTATAAGTGTTAATAGGTAATTAATTAACTAATTACTAATGTTTTTTATAGTGTTTTCTTACTATCTTAGGTAATTACTAGAATATACTATTCCTTTTTAACTCCTTATATATAATAGTCTGTTATAAGGAAACTAAGGATATTTAAAAGGAATTATTTAATCTTATATTAGAGATTATTAACGTTTATACTATACTTAATATTAATTCTTACTATAATTTTATAAACTTTATATCTAAGTATCTTAAACTTATATAACCTATTTATACTCCTTTATAAATATTTTACTAACTTTTTTATATAAAATAACTTCTAATCCTATAATACCTTAGTTAGCACCTATTACTTTATTTAGTTATAGTATATTACTTAAATTCTAAGTAACCTTATTTAAATACTAGTCTGTTATATAGTATACTACTTATTTTTCTCTTTATTTTACTTACTAACTTTAGTAAGACATAGTGCTAGAATCTATATCTCCTTTTTAGTAACTAAGGCTATA
>NW_007361181.1:0-21924 GCF_000149035.1 Colletotrichum graminicola M1.001
TTAATTATAATATTAAAGAAGTAAAGGAATATTATATTATTAATATTCTTTTAAATACTTTTTATAGTAATAAAGTTAAAAGTCTTAGTATTATTAACTAATATATATAATAATATTAATAAGGTTATACTACTACACTTTTATATCTTACTAAATTATAGTATATATTAATATATAAAGGAATTAATAATTTTATATTTTATTTTTGTATTTTTGTATTAAATACATAATATAATACATGTATTTATATTTATATTATATTATGTAAAGTAAAAAATATAAATATAAATACATATATTATATTATATTAGAAAAAAAATACAAATATATATATTTGTATTATATTTTATTTATATTGTATTTTTTTAACTCTCTGCCTAGCTCTTACTAAACTATTACTATAATATCTATTATTTTTTATATGTAGATAGTTATTAAGTAGGAGTATAATCCTTATAAGGGCTTTTATAGCCTCTATAGTGGTGCTCCTTATATCTGCTGCCTGTCTAGTATATATTATAATATTAATAGCCTTATTTATATTACTAGTTACTATATTACTAAGTGTGTTCTTTACTAGGTTAATAAGAAGAAATATTTTATAGTAAGTCGCCCTCCTGTTAGTAAGTTATTATTATTCTTACTAATATTTATTTAGGTCCCCTAGAAGCTTTTTAGTGCTACTTAGTATAGCTAGAATATAATAATATTTTACTATAAGCTTAAGGCTAATAGTAAGTTAGGTTCTATTAACTATAGTTATATTATTCTTACTTTTACTTATTACTTTTTTACTTAAGAGCGTGTTAGTAATTATATTACTAACCTATTAGTAAGTAGTTAGAAAGTCTATCTTAAATAGGTAACTCTTTAAGAGCTTACTTCCTCTTATAAGTATATAGCTCTTATAATTTAAATTTTAGTATATTTTAGTACGTCTCTAGTAACTATTTTATAACTAACCTTTATTTTCCTAATATAGGCTAGCCTTCTTAATACCTCTAATAAGGATAAAATATATTCTTACCTTTATACTCTTTAGCCTACCTACTTTTATAATAATAGCTAAGCCCTTACCCTTAAGTTAGTAATAGAGAGCCTTAAGGAGTATAACGCCTATACTATCTTTAGTAATAAGATTAAGCGCCTTAACTTATTCCCTAAGTTTAAGAAGTTTTACTACCTTATTAGTAAGTACTTAGTAAATAATATCCCCTTATACGCTATTACTATTTATAGTACTACTTCTATTAGTTATAGCTATAGTACTATAACCTTAAGTAAGCGTTACGCTCTTAAAACTAGTTATATTCTTAGTAGTAAAAATAAGATTCTCTTAAAGTCTAATAAAGACGCTAATTCTAATACTCCTAAATCCCCCTCTATAGGTACTTATCTTTATAAGCGTTAGTAATAGCTTAGTAACCTTTCTATAAACTATCCTACTTATACTACTCTCTATAGTCTTAGTAGTTTGCTTTTAATACTTACTTATAATAGTATAGCTCTTAATACTTTTAGCTACTTCCTCTTTAAGGCTTAGTAGAAAGCTATATAAGCGCTTAATAACGCCCTTACTACTACTAAGAATAAGGCTACTTCTTTTAGTAAGAAAATTAATTAGGAGCGTTTTATAAAGCGTTTAGGTCTACTTATAATCCCTAAGGAGCGTAATACTCCTAGCCTTACCCCTAGTAACTATTTAGTAATACGCCTTACTTTTTATACTCTTTTTACTCTTAGTAACTCTACCTTATTAGCTAGTTATAACGCTATAGCTACTAATATTCTTAGTTATAACCTTACTAATAAGTAGGTAACTGCTCTATAAGTGCTTAGTAACACTCTTACTACTATTTAGGAAGAGGCTAAGGCCTTAAGTAAGAAGTTTAATAAGGACGCCTTCTTATATAACCTTAGACTATCCTTTATCTCTAGTCTTAAGGATAATACTAGTTCTAATATTAATAAGGGTGCTAGCCTTTTTACTTTTATAAGTAATAACTTAGTAAAGCTAGTTAACCTTATTATTATAGTATCTAAAGCGTAGCTTACTGTTTTTAATTTTAAGAAAGCTAAGTAATCTCTTATCTAGGCTGCTTACTTTAAGCTTACTAAGTAGTTAGTAAAAGGCTATAAGTAAACCTATAGCTTAAAGGCTAAAGGTAAAGGCGCTACTTTTTACTAGCTTACTAATAAGAAGAAGGCTACTAATAATAAGTATAAAGGTCTCCTTAAGGCTACTTATACTACTACTAGTGCTATAGGCACTATATATATTAATCCTTATAATCTAGACACTTAATTATAGTTTTTCTTACTAACTATTTAGTAACTACTCTCTATAATAGACTTTATTTTTTTAGTTTCCTTATAGCGTTTAAGATAAATAAAAGGGGTCCTATAGGTAGCTTTATAAAGAATATATATTTAGTAAATAGTTACTAACTATACTTTATATATCTTATTTCTTATAAACCCTTTTAGTTTACTTTTTATACTTTTAGACTACTTCTTATACACTATTAAGGTAATATAAGGGTTCCTATATATTATATTTTATAGGCTATCTAGCCTATTTAACTAGGTAGTAGAGATTATCTTTACTACCTTAGCACGTAATAATTTCTTTTACTTCTTATATATTATCCTCTAGTTCTAATTTAGGGAGCTTTACTAAGCCTTTAGTAAACTACTACCTATCTCCTTATAGTTCTAGTAGTAACACTAAGAATACGTTATATAGTTATTTATATTATTCTAAAAGGTAAATATAGTACGCTTACCTACTAATCCTTTTAGTAATTACTACTTTAATATATTATAGTACTAATTTCTTATTCTTAAAGCGTATATTCTTAGTTAACAGCCTAATAACCTCTCTATAATAGAACTCCTTTTCTTAATACCTCTAATTATAATATATAGCTTATAACTTAGTAGCTTTTTCTTATGCCTTTACTACCTGCTTCTAAACGTTAGTAATTCTTTTAATTTACTTTTTTACCCCTTATATTATAACCTTATAGCTAGGTATATACTTTATACTCCTTAGGTAATACCTATATAATACTATAAAGAGAGATACTTTAATAGTAAAGTGCTTACTATTATTATATATAAATTTAGCCTTATTTAGTTATATAGCCTATCTGTTTAGTAAGCTATTAGTATATAGTTATAAGTAGCGTTCTAGTATTTAATAAGTCTACTCTATTAGGCTATCTATCTAAGGGTAATATATAGTAAATAGTTAGTAATAGATTACCTTTACTTTTATAAATTCCTCCTAAAATAAACTAGTAAATAGCTTGTCCTTATTAGTAATAATTCCCTCTAGCGTCCTAAACTTATATTCTACCTTTTTATATAAGATTCTTACTATTTATACTATATTTAGCGTCTAAAAGATAAGGATAAATATTATAAACTTTATTATTTTATATAAAATAACTAGTATATAGTTATACTTAGTGCTATTATTATAAGCACTTAGTAATAACTTTATAATAAAATCTATTAAAATCTTTTAGAATAGGTGTAATAGTAGTAGTAGTAATTATAGCTTTTTATATAGCTTATACTAAGAGGTTATTACCTTAAGGTAGTATTTATAGTTCTTAATATACTACTATATATCTTTTTAAATCCCTTCTTAATAGAACTTCCTTATAATAAGGTCTAAGGTCTTTATTACTTCTATATAACCTGCCTTAGGGTTATTATAATATTAGTAAAAGATTTTTATCCTTAGTAATTCTACCTATAGGATTACTAACCTTCCTTTAAAGAATAAGGTGCCCTCTTTATTAATAGTATATATCTTAGATTTACTAGCTATACTACACGCCCTTACTAATTATAATAAATAAAACTTATCTTTAGCCTATAGTCCTCTAATAAGTTTCTTTATCTTAATAGTAAGGTGTAGTACTAGTGCTATTTTAGTAGTTATAAGCTCCTTAATAATATATTATAAAATATATTATTCTAAGATAATAACCCTAGCTCTAACTAGTTCCTCTATTACCTTAGTAACTTCTTAGTAAGTATTTACTAACTATCTCCTTACTTTTTAGCCTTAGGTTATAATAGTAGTAATTATTACTAATTAACTAGTGCGTCTAATAGCCTACTACTAGTATTAAGGAGAGGATTCCTTACCTTAGAAGCTACTTACTATATAGCTAGGGTTTTATAATAATACTTTTACTACTTATATATATACTTATATAACTTTACTTTTTCTTTTAAGGCTAGTAATCCTTTAGTATATATTAGGTAGCAGCTTACTAACAAGCTATAACTTTTTTACTAACGTTAGTAGAACGTCCTTATAAGGCACTTCCCCCTCTATATAGTCTAGCCTCTTAGACAGCCTATCTGCTAGGTTTATCTTACCTAGCCTATACTTTAGGTTAAAGTTAAATACTAATAACTTATATACCTACTAGATAAGCCTTTTATAAAGGTCCTATATAGGTGTACTAATAACGCCTTTTAACGCCTAATAGTCTGTTAGGATAATAAACTTCTCTAATAGCCCTTAAAGGTAATAAGACTAATACTTTAATCCCTTAATAATAGCTAATAGCTCCTGCTGCCCTATAGCCTATTACTACTTTATATTAGTAAGCTTTTATAACTAGTAGGTAACTAGTTACTACTGTCCCTTTACTTACTATAATAGTATAGCTATAATAGCTTTAACTAATATATCTGTCTTTATATATATTATACGTTAGGGGTTCTAGTATATAAGTATAGTTATTAATAAGAAAGTAACTTTTAGCTAATTAAAAGCTTTATTAGCTTCTTTAGTCTATTTAAACTTATGTCTTATATTTATATAGCCTTTTAGTAGTACTATTATAGGTATAGTAATACTAGAATACCTTAAGATAAATTTATAGTAGAAATTATAAAACCTTAAAAAGACCTAGATGTCTTTTATTAACGCTAGTGCCTTCTAGTTAGTAGTTATTTATACGTATAATTTATTTATTTTAATCCCTTTTAGTGTAATTATATACCTTAGGAATTTAACCTTTTGCTAGTAAAAAGAGCACTTTAATAGTTTTATAAATAATCTAAATATTTATAGCCTCTAAAGGACCTTTTTAAGATCTTTAGTATGCTACTCCCTTATTATAAAGTAAATTATTAGATTATCTATATATACTATATAATAGGTGTTAAGTAGCTTACTAAGCGCTTAGTAAATAAACGCCTAGAACGTTATAGGTGTGTTAGTTAGCCTAAATAGTATAACTATATATTTAAAATAACTATATTACGTCCTAAACGCTGTTTTCTAGTAGTCTTCCTTTTTAATATTAATATAATAGTAGGCATCTTAAATATCTATCTTTAATATCTATTTTACCTTATAAAGCCTATCTAGTAGCTTACTAATTAATAGTAATAGATAATAATTCTTTATTATAACCTTATTAAGCCCTTAGTAATCTATATAGAGTTATATTATACTATCCTTTTTTAGTATAAAGAGTATAGGTGCTCTAGCCTTACTAACAGACCTAGTAATACGCCTATTTACTAAGTTCTTAGTAATATATTAGCGTAATTCCTCTAGCTATTTCTTATTTAGTAGGTAGATTAGGCTGTATAGAGGCTTCTTCCCTAGCATAAGATTAATTAAGTGTTTAGCCTTACTATACACCTATAGTCCTATTACTAATTACTTATTAAAGGTAGCTACTTTACTTTATAACTCCTTTAGGAGTACGTCTAGTAGTTTTAGCTTTATTAGTTTACCTACCTTATATAAGATATATAATATATATATATATTTATTATTTTTAATAATATTATAAGTAATTAACTCTAGCTTTATAATAAATATTACCTTATAATACTATTAATTTATAGCTATATTTATCTAGATACCTTCCTAGCCTATAGACTGTCTAGATATAAGAATATTAGGTTATCTTTTCTCTTATTTTATCTTAATAACTAGTTAGTAAACCTTCTATAGCTACCTATAGTAGTTAATTAAGAAGAAAGTTAGCTAATAGGCTTTTCCTTATCCTACCCTTTTGCTTATAAATAACTTAAGGGTTAGGGCCTTAGCCTTTATAGGCTTTAGGCCTAGGTGTTTTACTAATCTAGTGTTAATAAGGTCTACTTCTAAGTATATATCTATTACTACTTTAATAACTTCCTTAGCGTCCCTTTATAAGATAATTACTCTAGCTATAGTAGTAGTTCCTATAGGTACCCTTATTAGTTTAGGTGTAAGTATTTAAGGTATAACACTTATACCTACTTGTTTTTTAATAAGTTAAGTTTATAAACCTTAGGCCTTATAATAATATTTTATATAGTAGTAGTTCTTTTATCTAGTTAGTAAGTAAACAGCCTACTGTTACTTCCCTTATTAGGTTTTCTTCTATAGTATTTACTTATAAGGTGCCTTAGCTTATTATAGATATAACACTAGCCTGCCTTTAGCTAACCTTTTAGTAACTAAGTGTTACGTCTCTTACCTCTTACTAGTTTATATACTTACTTTATTAGCCTTAATCCCTTAGGTATATCCTTACTTTAATCCCTTTTATATAGCGTAGGTCTTTATAGCTATTTACTTTTAGGTGTAAGGCGTTTTTTACTATCTCTTACTAATCCTTTAGTAGGCTGTTACTCTCTAAGTAACTATAGCTATCTAGCCTTATAGGTAATATCTCTAAGTTAAAAGATAAGTACCTTCTGTTATACTATCTTATCTTATAATAGAATTAGTAAGCTAAAGAAGTAGTAGTACGCCTTAGTTTTTAAGTCCTTAACGTCTTTAGTGCTTAGGTTATAATATATTACTAACTAGTTAGTAAGGTATTACGTTAGGCTTTAGCTATTATATATTCTTATTCTTTTTAGCTCTTACTAGTAGTCCTATTCTTAGGCCTCTAGATTAACATACTATTAGTAAATAAACACTAAGAAATTACTTTACTTTAAGGGCTCTAGTAGGCCTTTTTTATAGTTATACTACTATGTCTATAGGGTTAAAGACACCCTTAAGAGGGCCTATTTAATATATTACTTAATAGTGCTTCTTAAGTAAAGCCTATTTCCTACTTCTATAGTAATAATTTAATTAGCTACTTAGGCGCTTATAAATTTTTCCCTTATAGTCTTATAGTTATAAAATAAAGGCTTTTTATATTCCTTTTTTTAGGACGCTACGCTACTCTATTAGTAAGCTTTTATAGAAGGCGCTTATAGTGCCTTTACTCCTTATAATACTCCTTAACTATAGTCTTTATAGTTTCTTAGAAGTATAATATTATTACCTATATAAGGTTAATAATCCCTAGGCCTAGTATAGTTATACTAGCACTTTAGCGTATACTTATACTCTACCTGCTATATAACTACTTAGTAATAAAAGCCTTATTAGCCTTATTAGCCTTATTAGTAGCTATATAGAAATCTAGCGTATTAAACCCTCTTAATAGCGTCCTTTCTTACGTTATTTCTTTATTAGATTATTATATAAACTATTCTAGTAGTATACTTTAATTAATAGCTATAGTTAGGCCTATTAGGTACTTAATTCTAAATAGCTACAGCTTATTTATACTAGCTATACGTTAGTAACGTATTAGTAAAAGATTAGTCTGTCTAGTATTATTCTAATTTATCTTACCTATACTAGTTTCTTAAGAGAGATAGAAGCTTAAGAATTATGAGATATTTAGCTATAGGCACTTAACTAGGTAGGGCTTAATAGTAGGTATTAGTGTATTATAAGACTTAAGCTTATAGAGCCTCCTATCTTGTTAGGCCTCTGCTATAATAACTCTATAGTAAGGTGGAGTCGCTAGAGCCTTAGTAACTAATCGCTAAGACCTATAACTGCTGTTATAAATCCTTTTATAACTATTTATTTAAAAACATAATAGTAGTCTATAATTCTATATAGATTTTTAAAAGCTTAATAAACTTATAAAAAAGGACTACTATTCTTTTTTATTAATTAATAAAACTTTATTATATATTAAGTAGATAAAGATTTTTATAAAGCTTAATATTTACTAAGCTTTTAATAAAATCTAAATATACCTTAATGTTATAATATTAACTATTACCTAGATATTAGTAATATAGATTAACGCTAATTAGTTAAAATAACTATAGCTAATTTACTATAGATCTACTAGATCTATAGGGATATTACGTAGTAAATTCGGTATGTAATCCTATAATAGTTTTACTTCTTTATATATAATTTAGAACTAGTATTTACCCCTATTATTTGTTACTACGTATTAATACGTATAGTTAACTATATTACTATCCTAGTAAAACTAACACTAATTAGTAGTTAACTTTATAGTAACTACTACTATAAGCTACTATAAATTAGTAAGGTAACATAAGAAGAGGTAATTCTTTACTATTAATTATCTATAGAGGCCTAGAGTAGGCTTTACTAAAAAATCCCTCTATAAATACCCTTATAATAAGATTACGCTATACGCCTATTTTAGGTTAATTTATATTACCTAGTAGTTATATCCCCTTAATATAGTAAAAGCGGCGTAAATTTATATTATTTACGTAAGTGAATTAACTTTATTACTATATAAAAAGTCCCCTATCTAACTATAAAAAACACCTTACTTTACGCACTAATCTACTGTTAATTAGTAATTATTTACCCTTTACCTTCCTTTTATTATAAGCCTATAAAGCTTACTAACTTTCTTTTTTTTATATATTCTTTCTTATTTCTTCTTTAAATTATTTTATAACGCTAACGTAACAGCCTTTATTACCTATAAGCTTAATGTAAGCCTTTCCCTTTTTAAGTTTCTATTTAACTATAAGTCTTTATAGTTACTTATACTACTAGTAGTAAATCCTCTAACAGACATATACGCCCTTTAGTAACAGCTAAGGGAAACGCCTGTAACTAAGAGGTAGTCAGGCTAATAGAGGGTAATTATAAGTAAGTAACTAAGATAAGTAACTATAATAAGCTAGTAAGCAGCGCCTATAAGGCGGTTAAAACCTAAGAAAGAAGGGGAAATTACCTTAAATACAAGCTGCTACCTAACGCTACTAAGTAAGCAGAGGAAATCTAAAGCGCTTATAAAGTGCCTAAAAGCCTTAAAAAGTATATTATTACTACCTAATAGTAAAAAGACTATATTATAAAGTTACTATAAGACCTTATAGTTAATAAGTAAAAGAACGCGCTTACTACTATTACTATAGCTAATATTACTAAGTATAAGCGCTATAATTATATATATAGGATTCTTTAGGATAAAGCATAAGATAACTTTAGGAAGTAGTTAATTAATAATTTTAAGTAATTACCTTATAAAATTACTATAAGGCTATATAACTACCTTACTAGCTATAAAGTATAAGTTAACTAATTAAAGCACTTTATAGTTATATTATATATTTATAAGGCTATAAAGGATAAGTTACTTACTGTATAGGATAAAGAGATAATTATAACTACTATATAATAAGTTAAGGGATTTAAGGAGTAAGTAATAGATTATAATTTCTATAAGACTATTACTAGTATAGTAGTATTAACTACTAAGGTAAGTATTATAGTATAAGAAGCTAAATAAGCTACTACCTATAGATTACTAGTAATTACCTAGGCGACCTTATATAATAATCTATTATTTATACCTCCTCTAGCCTTATTACTATAGAAACCCTAGATAACAGTAGAAATCTATAAAGCCTAAGTCTAACTACGTTTTTTACTATTAGTAACGCCTGCTATAACAGCTGTAATAGTAAGTAGGTAAAACAGCCTAACGCTAAGGTAATTAACAGACTTAATAAGGTTTTATATAAATAATCTAGGTTTAATATATAGTAGTAGCCTATATAAAACTATTAACTTAAAGTTACTATTTTTCTATAACCTTTACGTCTATATAGGCATACTATAAAACTACTATAGCGTAGTAGTAATAGTAATACTTAAAGGGGAGCTATATAAGTATTATACTACCTTATTACTTAGTTATTCTAATAATTTTAACGTAATAATAGTAAAGCTTAAATAACGCTTTAAAGGTAATAAAGTACACCTTTTACGCCTAGCTAAGCTTTACTATACCTCCTTTAATTTAATTACTAAAGAAAACGCTAGTAAAAGTAAGCTTAAAGTACTTAAGGCACTTATTACGTAAATTACTTAGTTAGTATAAGTAACTACCTATAATAGCACCTTATATAATAAAGAATACTATAAGTAACTACTTACTTATTACTATAGCGTACCTAAATACTTTATTACTATCCTTAATTTACTTACTACCTTTAGTAGCCTTTATATATAATTACGTAGTAGTATAGTAAATTTACTTTTTTACTATAAGCTATAGTTATAATACTTTACTAATAATAATTATAGTAATAACTAATACTAAGTTAACTATAAGTATAATAGCTAGCGTAACTATAAGGCAGACCCCTAGAGACAGTAAGGCTATTTATAAGGCCCTTTATAGTTAGCTAGTAGTAAAGTACTACCTAATAGTAATTTATTTAAGAAGTGCTTTATCTATAGTAAATTAGGCTATTAGTTAACTAAGCACACTAAGGAGGAATAATAAGCCTCCTTTATATAGTATAAAAGCACTTACTTTATGTAGGCTTTATAAGCTACCTTTAGTTACTTTCTTATTAACTATAAAGGTAATAAGCTAATTTATCTTAAAGAAGTAAGTAAAGATAGTAAGACTTACCTATTAGATAGTAAAAACTATAGATCTACTACGTTTTTTACTATAACTATATACTTTAGTAAGTAGTTAATTAATAGCCTATTAACCTATAAGAAGTTATATAACTAAGTAACGTTTTATACTATTACCTATAAAAATCTATATAAAGAAGAATTACCTAACGTAACTATAAAAAGTAGTAATATCTTTATATTTAATAACTACTACTTTATGTCTACCTTTTAAGGCATTATGCCTAATACAGGCGTAGCTAAGATATTTATAGCTAGCTAGTAGTAGTACTTTACCCTTAAAAAACACCTTAGTAAGTAGATCCTACTAGATACTACCTATACTAGTAAAGTAATAATTTACTTTAGTAGTAAGGATTACTATAAATCCCTTAAGGTAATCTATATACCTACGCTAATTAGTAAGCTTGTTTTCTATATAATAATAAGTAATACGCTATTTCTCTTTTACCTATAGGATATAGGTTACTATAGTGTAAAATTTAATAACCTTACTAACTAGCTTATTAAGGATAAGATTATTATGCCTATTACCTAAAAATAAGGCTATATATAGATACTTTTAGAGCTACCTAAAAGCGCTATTATAAAGTAATACTTAACTAATAGTAAATTACACTAGATTTACTATAGATTTAGCTACCTATTAGTAAATTACCTTTATAAGTTACTTAAATAAGTAGGTAAATCTACCTCCCTTACTACGCTTAAAGAGATTAATAAGTACTACTATTACTACTAACTTAACGTAAAGGCGCCTAGCTGCTTTAAATTTACACTACATAATAACTATAAATTTAACTATAAAATCTTTATTAATATAATATATATAGATAGTAATAAGCCTATACTTTATATAGTTAACTTAGCTACTACGTTTAATATAGTAAGATTCTTATGTTTAGTTACTATAGAGTATATATAGAAGGCACTATAAATATACTAAATTAACGTATATCTTAGGCTGCCTAATTAGATTACTACTAACGCTAGCCTAAATTTTTATATAGCTAAATTTAAACACGCTACCTATATATTATTTATTAAGGTTAATAAAGTGCCTATTAAGGCCTATTAATTTATTAGTAAGGTTAAGTAATACTATACTACCTTTTACTATATATATAAGATTATTTATATAGATAGTAATTATAAGCCTAAAGTCGCCCTTTAATTAGCTATTAAAGCTATTAATAATACTACTAGCCCTAATAGCCTTATACTAACTTTACTTATTTTTATAGCATACCCCTATATTATAGATAATTTACTACCTACCCTTTTTACTATATAGCGCACTAAAGTAGTAAAAAAAGTAATAAACGTAGTATAGTAAATCTATATAAAAAGATAAGTACGTAATGTACTAGTAATACATAACAGCCTAGATATAATAAATACTATAGCGCTACCCCTTTAATTACTTATCTATATATAGCGTAAGAAAGACAGCTAGTAAGGCCTGTTTTACTTACTTACTAATAACAGCACTACTTATACTATTAAATTACCCTATAGCCTATACGATTTTTATATTACTATAGTAAAGCTATACTATATAGCGTAAGAAAAAGGCTAATTAGCGCTACTACTAGTAACAGCTAAAAAAGGTAATAATCCTATATAAGTATAAGAAGAAGAGCCTATAACAGCTAGTAAATCTATAGAGGAAGTGCGTAATACTATTATTATTAATAATAGGTAACTACTATAATAAGGCTATAGACGCCTATAAAAAAACCTAATTACTATATTCTTTTATAAGATATACCTTACTGTTAACGTTTCTAACGTATACCTTACTATAAAGGAGGAAGCTAACTATATACTTACTATTAAACTATATAAAAAAGGTATTATTACTACACTAGGTAAGCCCTTTAAAGAATCTAATAAGGCAGAAGTAAAAGCCCTTATTAACTATAGTGTATTTTATATTATTACCTATAATAAGAAAACGTATAGTAATATATAGATCTTTAAGTTATATAGTACGTAAGGTTAAAAAGAAAAATAAGTAACTATATAAGAAATTATAGTTAGTTATCTAAGGTTATACTAATAATAGTAAGGAGATAATCCTTATATAGTTACTTACTATCTAATAGATAGCTTAGTAACTTATTTTTACCCTTACTTTATTACTTTTATAATATAGATTTTACTTCTAGTTATATAATATTACCTAGGCGTATACCTAATCTATAACACCACTTAACTATGTTATTCTTATAAGACTTCCTATATAAATTTACTATTTTTACCCTAGTAACTTTATTATAAAGGTAATAAAGCCGCTTTATAGTATTACTAAGGCAGGCACCTACTAGTAGGCTATATATAACTACTACTATAGAGAGAATTTCTAGATAGATTTATTAACCTTTAACTTCTACTTACTTATTTTATTAGCTAATAATAAGGATTTTAGCCTTATTAGTATATAAATAGATAATATAATTAGCCTTATAGATAATAAATTCTCTGCCTATAAGAAGAAGGAGCTTAAGAAGGTAACTTTTACTATAAAGCCTAAGTAACTATTAACTGTTAATAATTTTATTACCTTTAATAGCAGCATGCTTTCTTTTAGTTATAATAGTAAAATAAATTTTTACTAAAAAGATTAAGGTAAAAAGCTCTAGCCTATTAACGTAAATTTACCTACTGCTAAGTAAGATTTTGTCTAGTAAAGGGCCTATAGGGCGTATATTACGTTAATATACTAACCTAAGGCTTACTTTAACTATTTAGTTGCTATATAACACTAAGAGCCTGTAGAGGAGAAGATTAAGGCTCTTAACTACTAGATTAAGTAGTAAATAAGTTACCTTAACTACAGCCTGCTTTTTTAGCTAATTAACCTTATAACTATAAAGCTCTTTATCTTTATTTATAGCTTATTTATAAATAACTATAATTTTACTTTATAACTTAGCTTTATTATTATACTTACTAATAAAAGTAATATTATGTAACCTACTGCTAATAATAAGAAATTTATACTTACTAGTAATATTATCTACTTTAGCTTAATAAAGTGTAAAAGAGTTATATATAGCGTGCTAGCCTCTAAAGTCTATAGTATAGTTACTAGCGCTAACGTTACTTATGTAATTAGCACTATACTTATAATAATTACTAACTGCCTTAAGTTACTATAAATCTTAATAATCCTTTACACTAACTTATACTCCCTCTATAAGTGCCTTATAAAGCTTAGCACTACTAAGGAGAAGTAACTTATAATTAATATTATAGCGCTTTACTAGTTATATAAGTGACATAAGATCTATAAGATCTAATAGATATAAAGGGAGGATAACCTAGTAAATAGATTTATAAAGGTATTACTTAATAAAGCGCTAGAGTAGTTAATTAATAGCAGTTAATTAGAGATATAAATAAATAAATAGGTTTTATATATATAATAGATTATATATATAAAAAGTATTAAATACTTTTTAGCTTTTTATTTTTATTACGTTTTTAGGCCCTTTATAGATAACTAGAAAATAAGGAGAATTTATAGCACTTTAGAAGGTTACTAGTGTTATAATATTAACTATTACCTAGATATTAGTAATATAGATTAACGCTAATTAGTTAGAATAACTATAGCTAATTTGCTATAGATCTACTAGATCTATAGGGATATTACGCAGTAAATTTACTACATAATCCTATAATAGTTTTCCTTCTTTACGTATAATTTAGAACTAGTATTTACCCCTATTATTTATCACTGCCTATTAATACATACAGTTAACTGTATTACTATCCTAGTAAAACTAACACTTAACTTTAAAAGTCTAATAACCTTTTATACTTACTATAGTATATATAAGTATAAAGTGTTACTATTTAGCTTATATAATAGCCTAGCTACCTTTTAGTAGTATATATATAATATCTTAATAAAGTATTTTAATAACTACTTTACTACTTACTTAGATAATATCTTAATTTTCTTTAAAGACCTTTTATAGCACTAAAAGTATATTAAAAAGACTTTTACCTAGCTTTATAAAGCTAGGCTATAAGTAGATATTAAAAAATATAAATTTAAGATAACTACTACTAAGTACCTTAGGTCTATTATTTTTACTAATAGTATTTACATTAACCTTAAGAAGATAACTATAATTAGGGGTTAGTAGGCCTTAATAACTATTAAAGGGGTCTAATCTGTCTTAAGGTTTTATAATTTTTACTACTAGTTTATTACTAAGTATAGATATATAGCCTGCCTCCTAACCTAACTTACTACTAAAGACTACTTATTCTTATAAACTAAAGACTATAAAGAGGCTTTTATTTTCTTAAAAAAGTCTTTTATTACTACCTTAGTACTTTACTATTTTAAGCCTAAACTTCTAACCTATATTAAGACTAACGCTTTAGACTTTATATATACTAATATATGTAAAGGTATAGGTGGTGTGCTACGCCTGTCAATAGACCATTCTAGTATTACTAAAAGATCAACTAGTTTAGGCACTAAGTGCCTGAAATGCACCACACATAGCCTTATAAAGGGTAACCAGGCTAACCCCTTATAATTGCCCCCCTTCTAATGCGACGCGTCCTGAGTCGCTTTAGGCCTACGTGCACTGGCGCCGGTAACCGTGCGCTGGAGCACAAGGTCATGTCAACCCCGAAGGCCCTGGGCGCCTGGCACCTGGCGACAGCTGGGGGACCCCCGGCTGGCGCTAGGCTTGCCTATCGCACATCAGTCCCTCTGAGCCTAACGTAAGCTGCCCCTCATTCATGCCTAGCCAACTAATCCACTAATTGATAACCTTCTAGCCCCTTAAGGCCTACACTAAAGAGAGCGCGCGACAGTCAGGATTCGAACCTAGCCCCTGTCTAGCCAGAAGACCCACTTAGTGCCTAAACAATTGTAAAGGTATAGGTGGTGTGCCACGCCTGTCAATAGACTATTCTGGCATTACCAAAAGATCAACTAGTTTAGGCACTAAGTGCCTAAAATACACTACATATAGCCTTATAAAGGGTAACTAGGCTAACCCCTTACAATATAATACTTTAATAGTAAGAAAATAGTATTTAGTACTTAGTTACTTTTTACTTTAAGACTATAAGTAGTATAAAAATAAACTATACTATTTATAATAAAAAACCTTTTACTATTATTTTTATACTATAAGAATAATAAACTAAGCTTACTAGCTACTAATACTATTTTAAAGTTATTACTAATTATTAATTACTACTATACTTTATAATAAAACGCTTATTAAATAGCTACTAGGCTAAATAGTTAGAACTAATAGTAGACTTTAATTTTTAGATTAGCTATTAACCTAGAAAAAAAAAACGTCTTAGTAGACGCCTTATTTAAAAAGAAAAAAGATCTTACTATATAAAAGGCCTTAGAAGAGGCTAGCTATATATAAATCCTCTTACTACTTTTACTACTTACACTAGGAATTACTATTTAGTTATAGTAGCTACTAAAGACTACTACTATAACTAAAAGAACTACCTCTAAAGTAATTATAGTAAGTGCCCTAACGCCTAAGGTTAACCTCTAAAGGTACCTACTAATAGAATAAATCTTATAACTAAATTAAGAGGCTACTATACCCTCCTTATTAGCTTCTTAAGATCTAGCCTAATAAGAGTAAAAGCACTAGAAACTAACTAATAATAGCCTGTTAACTATAGATAGACGCCTAGTAGTACCTTCTAAAGATAACTTATATACTTATATAATTTAAAAAGCTTATAACTAGAAGTTACTTATATACCTTAGAAAGAATAAAATAAGTAAAATTATTAAGGAATAATATTACTAGCTAGAGATAACTATAGATATTAAGTAATATATATATAACTACTATATATATTACTATATATATAATTTATATAATAAGCCCCTAAGAGAATAAAGGCTATTACTTATTTTATACTACTTATAGTAATATATTACTATAGACTTTATAGCCTACTTGTTATAATCTGTTAGGAAAGAAGGAAGGTAGGGAAATTAGTAATCTCCTAGGACCTTTAATTAGCTAAAAAGCTCTTTTATTATAGGTCTGTAGATATAGAAGATAAAGAAAGGAAAGGTCTGTAGAGCCACGCGTGGCTGCAGGCGCGCGCTTTTAAGCGGGCTAGCAATCACGTGGGCTCTTCTAGGCCCTGTAATTCGTGGCGTAACAATTGCTGCCTAAAAGAAGGTCCTTACTGCCCTCAGTAACTGCTATCACTATTACTATAGTCACTATTGCTGTAGTTACTATTGCTGTAGTTACTATTGCTGCTATCACTTTAGCCCTCACTTTGGCCCTCACTTTGGCCCTCACTTTGGCCCTCACTTTAGCCCTTACTTTGGCCCTTACTTTGGCCCTTACTTTAGCTGTTAATTGCCGGCTGATTAGTAATTAGATTATCCTTATCTGGCCTACTGCTATAACTGCCCTTACTATAATAACTACCCTTATAGCTGCCTATATAGCTACAGCTGTAGTTACTATAGTAGCTACTACTAGCGTTAATACCTTCTATAAAGTAGGCCTAGTTACCACTAAGCTAGACTAATACCACTAGAAAATTTAGGGCCGCTTTTTAGCCCCTTTTAACTAGCTAACTTTTAGGTAGTTATAAACATATATTAACCTTCCCTTTTAAGCGCGTGCTGCTATAGTTAGATTTAATAAGGTTAATATACGTTTTATAAAGTAGGGCTTTCCTAGAAGCTATGCTTACTGCTAGGGCTAGCCTCTCTTCCTTTAGGGAAAAGGTAGTAGAAAAGTAACTATTTTCCTTACAAAGGAAATAGCTCTCCTTAGTAGAGGCAGATTTACTAGAGGCTGCTACTAATTAAGATCTAGGGCGTAGTTATTATTATAAGGTAAAGTAAGAAGGCGTTATTACTATACCTACCTTTAGGATTTAACAGGTGTAATAGTATTTCCTAGTAATAAGCAGGCTAGTAGATTACTACTACTTACTAGGTTATGCTACTATTTGTTATAATCTGTTAGGAAAGAAGGAAGGTAGGGAAATTAGTGATCTCCTAGGACCTTTAATTAGCTAAAAAGCTCTTTTATTATAGGTCTGTAGATGTAGAAGATAAAGAAAGGAAAGGTCTGTAGAGCCACGCGTGGCTGCAGGCGCGCGCTTTTAAGCGGGCTGGCGATTACGTAGGCTCTTCTAGGCCCTGTAATTTATAGCGTAACACTACCTAAAGGATAAAAAGAAATATAATAATATATAGGTTATAGTAGACTACTTAAGGAAGTAAATAGTATTAACACCTTATTATAAGTGTAATAAGATAAAGTAGTAAGTGCCTATAGTTAAGAGATAAATAGATAATAAGGGCTAGATACCTAATATATATATAATATATTATATATACCTTAAGTATATATTACTTTAGTAAGTAACCCTTTATAGAAAAAAGGTTAACTATAGATATACCTTTTATTTATTACTTATCTTATCTTATATTATTTATTTAGCTCTTTATTATTAATATACCTATATAGTAAGCTATATATTATAGTAAGCTATATATGTCTATAACTTTTCTACCTTTTTAACTTTTACACCTACTTTTCTCTATATATAAACATAAACTTTTTTTCTAAAGAAAGCTAAATTATCCTTACCCTTTAAGCTATTAAAAAAGACCTAAAAATATCTATATAAAAAGCAGCTACTACCTTTAAGGTCCCTAAGTTAACCCTTTATACGTAACGCGTTAGTATACTTCTATAAGATAAGATATATCTAAAATTAAAGAAGATAATAGAAGTAGGGAAGGAGATAATTCTTAGGAGGGTTATTAACCTAATTAATTAAGGGTTTCCTCTATAATAAGAAGACGTATAAAATATAACTAACTAACTTCTAAATAAACATAACGTAACGTATATTAGACCTTAATAGGTAAAGAACGTTATATAATAATAGCCCTAATTAAAAATATAATTTTAATATTAAATTTACTATTAGAGGGCCTTAAATAAAGATCTTATAATTATATAAGGCTAGTATTTACTAATATAAGATATAATTATAAAGTATAAGATATAGAATTATAATATTTATAATTTTAATAAGACTAGGTTCTTAATAAGAATACTATTATATATAAAGGTTATTATAACCTCTAATTATAAGGGAAGGCCTTATATAAAGTAGCTTAGTAATTAAGAATAGGTTTTTATTATTTAGAGTGTATATATAGATAGCTAGGTAATACCTCTATATATTATTATAAAAGGTAAATATTACCTCCTCTCTTAGTACTAAAATAGCTAATTCCTAGCTAAATGGTATATTTACCTAAGTAAAAATAGATAAATAATAAATAAAATTAGCCTAAATTAGTTATATTATTCTAACTAGTATATAAAGTCTTATATAAAAGGTACTTATTAACTTCTAATTCTTAATAGCTATAATAGCTATAAATTAACTAAATTTAATAACTTTTATAAGGAATAAAAGATTATTACTTTATATATACCTCTTTATTTATTATATAAGCTTTATCCTCTTAATATAGGTTATTTTAGCTTATTAAAGCTCTTATATAGTAAGGAAATTAAGAAGATAATATAGATATAGATTTTATATATTATAAAAGCTAACTTTTTTTCTACCTCTAAAGTAGCGTTCTTTACTTTAATAGGGGAAAAAAATATATAAGCTAGCTTTAAATAGGTAAGTAAAACTAAGCAGGAAGTTAATACATAAGATAGTAAGATAGCTAGTATATATATAACTAAACTAAACTATACTACTTAAGGCCTTATTACTAGTACACCCTAAGCGCTTATAAACATAAAGGTGACTTACTAACCCCTATCTAAGTAGAAATAATACTCTAAAATAATAGCCCTTAGCCTAATTAGGGCTAAGGTTATTAAAAAAGAGTCTATTACTAATTAGTAGTTAATCTTAGTTAGTAATACTATTATTACTTAGTAGTATAAGGCTTATATATAATAAATTATAGTGTATATTTATACCTTTATAAGGGATATACTACTAATTTAGGCTAGTAAGGCTTAATTAAGGTAGTGAAAAATAAAAAGACTAGTAAAGTTAATTTAGTTACTATAATAATAAAGTTATACTTTAAAAGTAAAAGGTAACTTATTAGTATTAAAATCTATAATCTATTTATTTTCTTAGTCTTAATTAGTATTTAATATCTTAATTAGAATAATAAAGGCTTTACTAGCTAAAAAGATATATATAAAAGTAACTTAAAGAAAACCTAAAATCCTACCTTATTTTAATTATTTTTTATTCTTTTTCTTTCTAGTCTATAGGCTTATTAAGAAAAAAAACTATAAAATAAAAAAAAGTAACTAGTAATAGTTACTATATCTTTTACTATATCTTTTTATCTTTAATTAGGTAGTACTTATTTACTTATAGTAGTATATTATATTTAGACTTACTAAGCTAGTTTTACGTAGCCTTTTTTTTAGCCTCCTCTTATACTTTATTAAATACTTTATCCTAAATAATCCTTTAATTATATTAAAAATAACCTTCTTATCTAAAGGCTATTATAAGGAGTAAGAAAAGGCTTTAAGGCTTTATATCTTTAGCTATAGTCTTATAAAGGCTTATAAAAGTACTAATATATTCTTTTTAAAAGTACTTAAGGATACTTTTTATTTTTTACTTCTTAAGTACCTCTTAATAGTATTATATATTAGTTAAGGTAACTATAAGTATATACTAGTGCTTTTTTAACTTCTTATATATTACTTAAGCTATATTAGTAATATTATTAAAACTATTAAGTAGATTACTAGGACCTTAAGGCTAAAAGTCCTTAATCTTTTCTTTTTTAGGCTACTAAAAGGCCTTTTTTAGGTATAATTAAGCTAAAGTAAAGTACTTATAGACCTCTTAATTTTAAGATTAGTGTCTTAGGCTTTTTTTACTAAAATAATTTATACTAAAGGCTAGTTCTTTAGGTAAAAAGTAGCTAAAGTAGTATTAATATTTTCTTAGTAAACTATAATACTATAGTTTTCTTCTTTAGTATATAGGCTATTAAAGGCCTTAATTAGGTCCTTAATAGTGTTTTCTTAAAGGCCTAGCTCTTAGTTATTTCTTAAAGAAAATAAAGACTTAAGTTACTAAAAAGGCTAGTAGGCTAGTAAAGTATACTCTCTTAACTAAGAATACTATAAAGGTGTTAGCTACTAAGACTTTAAGGTAGCCTCTTTAGAATACTATAAGGGCGTTAGCTACTAAGACTTTAGAAAAAACTTTTTTAGCTATAAAGGTACTTAGGGCTTAGGCTACTAATTACTAATAGCCTAATTAGGCTTAAGTATATTAGCTTACTTTAAAAAGTTAAAGTAACTAAAGTAATAATATTCTTTAAATCTTTTATATTAATCTTTAGTTTAGTCTTACTATTTTATTATAAGTAAAGTAGCTTTATTTATTTTTTATTAACCTTCTTAATAGTTTAGTATATATTTCTAAAGAATTATAGTAAAAGTAAGTATATTAGTTTAAGTAGTATTAAGGTCTTTTTTTTCCTAGGGGTATATTCTCTAGATAGCTTAAAAGATAAGTTAGGGGCTTAAATATTAATATTATTATCTTAATTAGACTTAAGGATATCTTACTTTTAAAGCTTTTAGTTATAAGTACTAAAAATAATTATAGGCTTATTCTAAAGCTTTTTTTTACTATAGTTACTAAGAGAGCTAAATTCTTAGAGGATTTATAAACACTACTTAATATTTAGGTAGGCTATAATTATAATCTATTATAGGTTTTAGTTTAACTAAGTTAAAGCGTTATAAATATTTATAATATTTTCTTAAATATAGTATTTTAAGAACTTAGCTATATATAAGCTATATATTTACTTATTTATTTACTATAAGCTAACTATAATACTAGCCTTTTTTTAGACTACCTTAATTAGGTTATTATAGGCGCTAGTGCTCTTATAGTACTTATAGAGGTAGTCTATATTAAGGGTAAAGTAAAAAGTTAAATTTCTTTTTTTAGGGAGACGATGATGCCAAGAATTTTCTAGTAATTTAGTTAATAGAAAAGGTATAGAAATAATTAGGCGCATTAAGAGAGCTCAACTTTCCATCTTTAAGCATATCGCAAAAGTCACCCGCACTCGG